>NW_026536182.1:0-27603 GCF_028551555.1 Melozone crissalis
CCCGGCTCGTCCCGGCGGCGGGGGACGCGGGGAGAGCGGCGGCTGCGCGCCGGCGGAGGTAGGAGGCGAGCGGCGGCCGCCCCCCCTCCCTCAGCGGTGAGGGCTGAGGGGGACGCGCGTAATGGCGGCTGGGGGGGGGGCGGCTGAGGGGCCCTCATGAGGAGCTTCGGGCTGTGGGTGTTTATTGTTTATTTTTTCATCCCTTCTCCTTTATTCCTTTATTTGTAGTCACTTTGTCGTTAATCTTATATCCTTTTTCTTCCGGCACGCGGATAAAGCCGCCCCGTAGCCACCGACCTGCACCGCAGCCGCAACCCCGCAAGGGATTCGCCGCATTTTGTACCCGGCGCGGATTTAAATTTGGTTTTTTAGACATTTCAGTCTCGGGTTTACGCGGTTTGAAGTGAGGTCAAACTGCCTTGGCTCTCCCTCCATTCCCCTACACGTCAAACAACACTCAAAGCCTTAATTTTACCCTTCCCTAGGGTTATAAATCCATAAATTCAGCATTTTTACGTTGAAACAATGGGATATGGATGCTGGGAGTTGTGGGTTTGGGTTAAAATTGACCCTAAAAAGAGCAACACCAGCCTTAGGTTGGGTTTGCGCCTCAGGACCTGGACGTGACCTCCGGCACCTCCACGTGGTTCGAGTTAAAAACGCGGATTTTCCCTTTTTTTCTGCTTTAAAACGGAAATAATTGAGCAGAATTGGGTAAAATACCCAAAGAAAAATGATTTTTACGGAAGGCCAAGTGCTGTAGCTCGGTAGCATCACGTGGTTTGCAGGAACTTCCTCTTTCGGGGGATTTAACCTTTTTTAAAATGCGATTTTAGCGCAGGCTCCTTGGATATTTTTAGTGTTATTTTAAACCAAAAATGTAATGTGGGTTGTTGCTTTAATTTTTTTTTTAATCTCTTTTTATAGGGTAATTTCTAAGAGTATTTACATAAAACTTAATAGGTTTTTTTTGACTCAGAACCCAAACCAAGCCCCAAAAAATCGCATTCCAACCCAGAATTGATGTTTCAATATTGTTTATTTGGGGGTTTTTTTGCTCCTTTCTCTGATGTGGGATCCTTCCCTGGACATCCAAAACTTTCAGTGAGCTCCTGGGAGCATCAGAGAGGGTGGATCTGACATGAGCTCATGATTTTCTTGGGATAAGACATTCCCCAAGGAAAAGGAGTATCCTGAATTTCATTTTTAATTTCTTTTTCCCCATTTAAGTCTGCCTTGGGCTGTGGGGATGGAAGGGACCAGCCCAGCCTCTTCTTCCCCAATTTGTGCTGAAATTTGAGGATATTTATCCAAGGGTGGGGTTTTCCAAAGGCTTCCAAAACCTGGATTCCTTCTCTTCCCACTTTTCCTTCCCCAATTTGGGATTTGAGTTGATTTTGCTGCCACACAAGGAGCTCATCTGGGTGTTTCCCTTTTATCTTTCACTCTTGAAGGTAAATAAAACCTATTCTCCCACTTCCTTGCCATCAGTTAAATATTCTGTGTGGAATTTGGGCTTTTTTTGGGGGGGAATTTTAGGCAGGAATGTCAGTGATGGAGTCAGGGAGCTGTTGCTGGTGTTTAAATCGATTTATCAAACTTTGTGCTGCTCTGAAAGTGGAACTTGAGGAAAATGTCTGGTGTTAAAATGCCTGATTTTGGTCCTGTTTCAGGAATTCTTGGTTGAAAGGTTGGTCCTGATTTTTATTTCTTTTTTTGCTGTGTCTGGATAGGAACCTCCTGCCCCAAAGGCTGGGATGGGGCAGAATTTTGGGAATATTCCAGTGGATTTCAGGGCTGGCGTTGATGTTCTGCTTGGGATGGGATGGACTTTTGCTGGGAGTTTTGTTTGGGATTTGGGAGCTGAGTTTGGCTTTCTCTGAGCTGGGAATGGGCCTGGAGTGGCTGAGGGGATATTCCATACCTGCAAAATGTCTTTTTCCATAGGAAAACTGGGATAGGGGAGTGGGAAAATGGGATGTTGGCTTCCAGGATGGCACAGAGTGGGAGGAATGACTTTGTTTGGGGTTTGGGTCCCTTTTTTCCACGTGGTTTTATCTCATCCCAGGAATTTTCTTGTTCAATGTTTCCTTTCCCATCCTGGTCCTTTTTTAGGATCCGCTTCCTTCAGGCTTTACAATTCCAGCTCAGCCCTTGCTGTTCTCTTTTTTCCTGGCAAATCCAAATTTCCAGGCTGGGATTTGTCCTCTTCCCATTCTCCAGGTGCTCCGGGACCATTCCCATCCTGCCTTCCTCTTCCTCCTCATCCTCCAGGGCACGTCCCAACCCCTCGTGTGCCCTAGAGTGGCTGGAACGTTCCCAGTGATCCTGGTTCTTGGAATTCCCAATCCACTGATCCCAGCTGAGATCCTGCTGGATCTGGAGCTGGTCACCGGAGTGTCCCCAGGGAGGATTCAGCCTGGTGCTGCTTTCACCTCGAAAATCCTGGGAATTCTTGCTTGAGCAGGCAGGTGGTCCTGCTGGAATGGGAGAACCTGGAATGGGAGCCCACCATGAATGGCAGAACCTGGAATGGCAGCCCACCATGAATGGCAGAACCTGGAATGCTAACCCACCATGGATGGGAGAACCTGGAATGGGAGCCCACCATGTAATGGGAGAACCTGGAGTACCAGCCCACCATGAATGGGAGAACCTGGAATGGCAGCCCACCATGGATGGGAGAACCTGGAATTGGGAGAACCTGGAATGTCAGCCCACCATGGATGGGAGAACCTGGAATGTCAGCCCACCATGGATGGGAGAACCTGGAATGGGAGCCCACCATGGATGGGAGAACCTGGAATGGCAGCCCACCATGAATGGGAGAACCTGGAATGCCAGGCCACCATGGATGGGCGAACCTGGAATTGGGAGAAACTGGAATGGCAGCCCACCATGAATGGGAGAACCTGGAATGGCAGCCCACCATGGATGGCAGAACCTGGAATGGGAGCCCACCATGAATGGCAGAACCTGGAATGGGAGCCCACCATGGATGGGAGAACCTGGAATGGGAGCCCACCATGAATGGGAGAACCTGGAATGCCAGCCCACCTGGAATGGCACAACCTGGAATGCCAACCCACCTGGAATGGCAGCCCACCACGAATGGCAGAACCTGGAATGGCAGCCCTCCTGGATCTGTCGTGCTCTGCTGGATTTGGGAGGAGCTGGAAGATGCCAGGATGGAAGGATTACATGGACGGACACCACGGATGACCCAGAAACTCGAGGAGCTCCTGCTGGAACTGGGATGTCCCCTCGGGGTGGGGTTGTGCTGGCGAGGGGAGGTCTGGAGATGACAATCCCAGAGATCCAGAGGGTGGTGAAATATCCAGAGCCATCCAGAGTCACGGGAAGGAATTCCCAGCTGCAGGAAAAGGGCTGGGAACGCCTTGCCCGAGTCCTGACCTCGATGAGAGAACATCTGGGCTGCTGTGGGTGAGGAATTCTCCAGGGGGAAGGACCATGGCACCCTCTGGATGGGCAGCACAGGAAGGAGGAGGAAAATCCAGGTTCTTCCAGAACATTCCAAGATTTTGCCATCAAACAAAGGAAGGGCAGGGCATCTCCAAAGGAGGTCCAGGTCTTGGGAGTGGACGTGGTGAGATCCCCATGGTGGGGTCAGTTCTGGAAAAGCTCTTGGAAAGGCCCAGCAGCTTCCCAGGCACGGCTTTGCTTCCAGCTTTGTTTATCTGCTCTGGAGTTAGCCCAGAGCCGGAAAATTCCGTGCTATTTATAGGGACGCATCAGGAAATTCTCCTTTTGGAATTTCCTTTTGGATGAACCTTCTGTGTGACGGGAGAAATTCCTCTTCTGCCTTCTCCTGAGGCTCCTGGAGAAAAGAGGCTCCAGAGGGGACCTTGTGGCTCTCCAGAAATCCCTGACAGGGAGGGGGAGTTGGGCTCTGATCCCAGGGGATAACGGGATAACAGGGAACGGCCTCAGGGGAGGCTCGGGGTGGAATTTCCTCATGGAAAGGGTGCTCAGGCCATGGAGGTGCCCAGGGAGCTTTGGGAGTGCCCATCCCTGGTGGTCCTGGTTGTGGCCATGGATAACCATTGGATAACCATGGATAACCATTGGATAATCGTGGATAACCATTGGATAACCATGGATAACCATTGGATAACCGTGGATAACCATTGGATAACCACGGATAACCATTGGATAATCGTGGATAACCATTGGATAACCATGGATAACCATTGGATAACCGTGGATAACCATTGGATAACCGTGGATAACCATTGGATAACCATGGATAACCATTGGATAACCGTGGATAACCATTGGATAACCGTGGATAACCATTGGATAACCATGGATAACCATTGGATAACCGTGGATAACCATTGGATAACCATGGATAGCCATAACTCGGTGCCAAGGTGGGGATCAGGCACAGCTGGGACCGGATGATGCCAGAGGTGTTTTCCAGCCGGGATAATCCCAGGATTCCGTGCTGGTGCAGATTCTTTGTCCTTTTTGGATTTCTGCAGAAATCCCTGACAGGGAGGGGGAGTTGGGGTCTGATCCCAGGGGATAACGGGATAAGAGGGAGCGGCCTCAGGCTGGGTCAGGGGAGGCTCAGGGTGGAATTTCCTCATGGAAAGGGTGCTCAGGCCTTGGAGGTGCCCAGGGAGCTTTGGAGTGCCCATCCCTGGTGATCCTGGATGTGGCACTCGGTGCCAAGCTGGGCAGTGGGCACAGCTCGGACCGGATGATGCCAGAGGTGTTTTCCAGCCGGGATAATCCCAGGATTCCGTGCTGGTGCAGGTTCTTTGTCCTTTCCCTCCATGCAGGAATTCTTGCTCTGTGCTCTCATCCAGGCTCTGCAAGCACCAGGGAGAGTTTAAAATCCAGAATTTTCTGTTTCTCCATCTGCATTGGGAAGCCTGGAAAAGTGGAGGCGGGAAGTTGAGGGGAAAGCAAGGAAGGCGTCGTTCGGCTTTTGCGTTGTGCTCTGGAGTTCTGGGATTTCCCTTCCCAGGGATCAGCTGGGAATGTTCTCCTGGAGAAGGGAGAGCTCCAGGGAGAGCTCAGAGCCTAAAGGGGAGCTTGAGAGGGACTTGGGACATGAGGGATGGAGTGATGGGACACAGAGACAAGGATGGGAGTCCAGAGGAGGCCACGGAGATGGATTCAGGCTGGGAGAGCTGGGCATGTTCCCCTGGAGAAGGGAAAATTCCAGGGAATCCTCAGAGTCCTAAAGGGGCTCCAGGAGAGCTGGAGAGGGACTGGGGACAAGGCCTGCAGGGACAGGAGCCAGGGAATGGCTCCCACTGGGAAAGGGCAGATTGGGCTGGGATCTTGGCAAGGAATTCCTGGCTGGGCTGGAATTCCCAGATTTGCTGTGGCTGCCCCTGGATCCTTGGAAGTGTCCAAGCCAGGCTGGATCCACCTGGGACAGTGGGAGCTGTCCCTGCCCGTGGATGGGATGGGATTTAAGGTCTTTTCCAACCCAAACCATTCCAGGATTCTGGAGCTCTTTTGCTCTGGGAGAGCTGGGAATGTTCACCTGGAGAAAGGAAAATTCCAGGGAATCCTCAGAGTCCCTGCAGGGGCTCCAGGAGAGCTGGAGAAAGGAAAAAGGGGGGGGGAAGGGGAAAAAAATGGAGAAAAACGGAAAAAAAAAAAGAGGGGGAAAATGGAAAAAGGAATGTTTGGGTTTCAGGGATCAGGGATTATAAAACGGGATAAGGGATGGAGGGACAGGAGGCAGGGAATGGCTTCCACTGGGAAAGGGCAGATTGGGCTGGGATCTTGGCAAGGAATTGCTGGCTGGGCTGGAATTCCCAGATTTGCTGTGGCTGCCCCTGGATCCCTGGCAGTGCCCAAGGCCAGGCTGGACACCGGGGCTTGGAGCCGCCTGGGATGGTGGAAGTATCCCTGATCTGGGGATGGGGTTGGATGGGATTGAAGCTCTTTTCCCACCCAAACCATTCCATGATTTCTACTCGGTGTCGCCACAGCCCCAGCTCAGAGCTCGGTCCCTGCTGTGGTGTCCCTGTCCCGGCAGCGGCGCCTCCGAGGCTCCGACTCTTCCCAAACAAAGCTGCCTGGAGGAGGAAGGTGAGGCTCTCCCTGATATCTCCAGACCATTGTTTCCTCCATCTTGGCATTTCCTTAGGAGCATTTCCAGCGTTTCCTTTGGAAAGGTCAATCAGGAGCTCCTCGTCCGCAGCCCTTCCTAGAATCCCGGACTAGTTTGGGCGGGAAGGGACCTCAAACCCCATCCAATGCCACCCCCTGCCATGGAGGGGGACATTTTCCATAAACCAGGTTGCTCCAAGTCTTTCCCAACCTGGATTCCATCCCTGAGGTGTCAGAGGTGAGTTGTTATCCCCGATCCTGCTGTGGGAGCTTCCCTGCTCCCAGCTGTCCGTGTCAGATGCGGCACCTGGAAATACCTGGAGAGGTAAAAACTCATCCCGTGGGAATTCTGTGTTTTTTCCTCCTTTGGAAAGTTCCTGATCTGTGGAATTCAGGTTGGTGGTGTTTCAGATTTGCTCTGCTGACCCATTTGCGGTTGTCCTGGTGGTGGGTGGCTTTGACAGCATTTCTTCTTCAAGTGCTTCCCACAGGGATGGGCTCAGAGGGAATTTTTGTCCTCCGGTGCTGGGAATTCTGAAGAAAACACAAACAGAAAGGCAGGAGGTGGCTCGGGGAATGTTTGGAATGTTTGGAAACCCTCTGGAACAAACTTGGCTTCACACGCAGCTCCTGTTGAAATCCGATTTAATTTATGGAGGGAGGAGGAATATTGGGTGAGAGGCCAGAATTTTGGGAATGCTGTCTGGTGGGAATCTGGTTATTGTTTGCTTGGCGAGGATTAATAGGATTCACATTTCTCCCGAGCCCGAACAGTTTGTACTTGGTTCAAATTAAATAATCCCTCAAAAAAACCTCACACCCAGATGGGAACAAACTCTGGGAATTGTGCTGGAAAATCCTCCTCTCCTGCCCCTGTGTTTGGTCATTCCCTGTAAGGTTTATTCCTTGAGCTGTGATCTCAGTGTGAATCTCTACTCGTGGAAGAACTTCCAGCTGGACTCGACTTCCACGAGCTTGGAAAACAAAACCCCGCGACGGCATCGGAGAGACGAGAACCTCGGTGCTGCAGGAACTCGGCGCGGAGCT
This sequence comes from Melozone crissalis, assembly GCF_028551555.1. Taxonomy (NCBI): domain Eukaryota; kingdom Metazoa; phylum Chordata; class Aves; order Passeriformes; family Passerellidae; genus Melozone; species Melozone crissalis. The sequence goes on from NW_026536182.1 coordinate 7,147, forward strand.
CCGGGAACGGCCGGGAAAACTCTCGGAAAAGCTGCAAGAAGAGTTCGTTTCCAGGAGACAAGAGATGGACGAGGGGGAAATGAGGAATTCCCGGGTTTGGAGTTTTCCTGCTTTGGGCTGGGACAGGGTTGGGAGTTTTTGCCGCGGCTGCTCCGGCAGCGCCGTGTTCAGGGTTGGGAACGGGGACGGGGCTGGGGACGCGCTGATGTTCCTCGCCCTAAATCCAGAATTCCCGCTGTCCTCGCTCGGTCCCCGAGGAGCTGCACGAGGACTTTGCTGCTCTTTGATGTTTCACTGATCTCGGTCTCCATCCCTGACCTGCTTGGATGGGGCTTGGGGCACTCTGGGATAACGCGAGGTGTGGGAATGGGAATGGCAGGAGGTGGAATGGGATGGGCTTTAAGGTCCCTTCCAGCCCAAAGCCTTGTGTGATTCTCTCTCCAGAACTCTGTGGTGTTTCATTTTCCTCTCCCTGTATTTGTACCTTCTTTTCCCGCCCCGCAGCACCAAATTCTCAGTGATTTCACCCAAACCAAGCCCCACTTCCATTGATCACGGCGCTTTTTGCGTGGAGATTTTTTTTTGTTGTTGTTCCTGTACGGTTTTACTCCTCTCTGTTTCAAACCCTTTCTATTTAAGCTCTTGGAGAGATCGGATATTTTCTACCCACAGAGTTGCAGCCTCGTCCCACCCTGTGAATTCTTGCAGGGTTTGCTCTTCGCCCATGAGAGCGCTCATGGGAGTGTCCTCCTGGAAACCGCTCCGGCCTCGGCTCAGCTCCACCCGGCTGGAGCTGGTTGGAGTTCTCCACCTCAGTGGTTCCACTTCCAGCTCATCCCTCGTCACCCTCCCGACAGGGGGGTTTCACGCTTTGCCTTGCTGCTCCTAAAATTATTAATTGTAATTAAACCCGAACTCTGTTGTCACAAAGAAGTGAAATGCCGGGTTTTAAGCGATGCTGTTGCAAGTGTCACCACCGGTTGCGTTCCCTGTGAGATCCAATTTGTTGGGTTAAGCTTGTTAATCAGCTGTTTAATTGATTAATCACTTGTTCTCTATATTTAAGATTTTAAACAGTGAAAGAAAACATTTTTATTTGTGAATTTTGAGTGCTTTAAACTGTGGCGCAAATCCCGCTTCCGTGCCTCGGGTTGCTTTTCTCCCCGTCCTAGAAGCCGCTGTGAGCAGATGCCAAAGATGACCCATCTAATCCTTGTCTTTTAACTTGCAGCTTTGTGTTGTTCTTGGAAAGTTTCGCACCACTTGTGAATTCCCTGAACCTTGGCCTTGCCGGCCCCCTTGTGTTGGGCCCTCCTCCTTTTCAGCTTGCCCAAATTAAGACCCACTTGGCTCTCCAGCGCTCGGCTGCCGGCGGCGGGCGGGCGCCTCCCCGCGCTGGCGTCCGCCGGGCATTGCTGAAAGACGCAATGTTTAGCCCCAGAGGAACCTTGCCCCCGAGGCCCAGAGGACCCAACCCGGCGGGCGCCAAACCCCCGGCGGCGTTCGGGGCCGGAGGCGCGGCGGGGCCGCCCAGGAAAGCCGCGCCCGCGACGCCCCAAGGAGCGCCCCAGAGGTTCTCGGGGCAGGAGTGGACGGGTTCGCAGAGGATCAACGTCCGCGTCACGCTGCACAGGGCCGATCCCAGGAAAGTCAAGGAGAAGAGCGGCCTGCACCAGGAGCCGAAGGGAGACCCCCGTGCCACTCGCTGGGATGGCGGCCCCTGCCCCGCCGGCACCGCCGGCCCGAAGCCGCCCGGCCCGGCGCCGGTCTTGGAGCAGAACTCCAACCCCCAGAACCGCTACACGCCCGAAAGCGCCTCCAGCATTTTAGCGAGCTTCGGGCTGTCCAACGAGGACCTGGAGGAGCTGAGCCGCTACCCCGACGACCAGCTGACGCCCGAGAACATGCCGCGGATCCTGCGGGAGATCCGCATCCGCAAGATGGGCCACGCCGTGCCCGGCCTGCACGCTGCGAGCCGGGGGGAGGAGCCGGCGGGCGAGAGCGGCGGCGCCGCCGTCAAGAGCAAAGTGATCGACTACGGCCACGCCAGCAAGTACGGCTACACCGAGGACCCGCTGGAGATCCGCACCTACAACCCCGAGGCGCTGCCCGAGGAGCCGCTGGAAGCGCGCGTCTTCAATCCCGAAAGCTCGAGCGCGGAGAACCGGGAAGAATTCCAGCGGGAGCAGAGCGTGCCGGCGGCCGTCCCGCCGCCCAACGTGCCCAACGTCCCCAACGTGCCCAACGTGCCGTGCAACCCCGTGTTCCCGGCCGAAGACCTCATCAAGCTGCCGGCCTTCCCCGCCGACTCCTCGCCCGCTCCGTCGTTTTTCCCGGCCGAGCCGCCGGCCAAGGTGCCGGTGCTGTGCGGCGCCGCGCCCGCCGTGCTGCCGGTGGTGAAGCCGGCGTCCCAGCCGCCCATGCCGCCGGTGCTGCCGCCCATCCTGCCGGCGCTGCTGCCCACGCCGCTGCCGCAGCCCATGCTGCCCCCGGTGATGCCGCCGCTGGTCCAGCCGCCCGTGACCCAGCACGTGTTGCCGCCCTTGACGCCGCCGCCCTTCTCGGCCGGGCTCCTGGCCGCCATCAGCCAGCACGAGCAGAAGCAGCGCGACGCTGGCAGCGCCCATCCCGGGCCCAGCGCCCATCCCGGGCCTAGCGCCCATCCTGGGCCTAGCACCCATCCCGGGCCCAGCGCCCATCCAGGCCCCAGCGCCCACCCTGGCCCCAGCGCCCATCCTGGCCCCAGCGCCCATCACGGCCCCAGCGCCCATCCTGGCCCCAGCGCCCATCATGGCCCCAGCGCCCATCACGGCCCCAGCGCCCATCATGGCCCCAGCACCACCGGCGGGGCCCCGGCGGGACACAAACCCTACCACAAACCCTACCACTCACCCGCACAGGAGCCCATCAAATCCCCGTTCGGGGTGGTGAAGGCGTCCTGGCTGCCCGTGTTCCCCGAGAAGAGCAAACGCCTGCCCACCCCGTCCATGATGAACGACTACTATGCCACGTCGCCGCGAATATTCCCACATTTGTGTTCTCTGTGTAACCTTGAGTGCACTCATATGAAGGTGAGTGGCTTTCCCAGATTATTCCCTACGCGTGTGTACTCTGCACCTTTTCCTGCCGCTGGTTGTTTGCCTTGGGAATTCTGTGGATTGGGATGCTGATCGCCAAGGTTGAGTGTTGGGAATGGTGCTAGAGATGATTGTACCGGAGCGTTCTGCTCCCAGTTGCATTTCAGAGTTGCTTTACGTGTTGATTTTAATTTTTATTTTAGCGTTGAAACGGTTTTTTGACTTTGCAGCGGGTCTCAAACAGCAAAACAAACCTCGAGCAGCGGAGTGAAATTTTAATGTCGTGCGCGGGGGACTCAAATCATGTCTGGGGGAGGGTGAGATGTCTGTGTGTTCATTCCCCCCCCCCTCCTCCTCCAAACTCTGCCTGAAAACAAAAGAGCCCATTTAGAACCCGAAATTTCATCTTCCAAATCTGCTCTGTGTGACAACGCTGAATATTCCAGAGGCTGGCTCGGGGCGACGCGGAAAATGCGTCCATTCATCCCGCCGGGCTCTCAGCCTCGAAGGAAATCCCAGTTTGAGCTTTGAAGGAAAAAAATAAAGGGAGAAAATGGTGGATATTTGGAGATAAAAAATGTTTTGGAAGCTGTGGGTTTTCCTGGAAAAGCCCAAGGTTTGATCCATCAAAAATGTTGGAGAACGTGATCTAAAAACTCAGAGTAATTAATTAATAATTATTTAATGTGTTTGAATTGCAAAGTGTGGAGAGGCTGCGGGGGAGGGATTTTTGTAATTTGGCAAAATCCTGGAGATTTTAGGCTCTGTTTGCTGTGAGTTAAAAATCTGGCTGAAAATGGGGACGGCTTTGTTAGGGAAAAACCCAGAAATTCCCAAATCCTTTTCCCCAGGAGGCGCTGAGGGCCAGGGAGGTGGGCAGCTGGAAGTGGGAAGGGAAGGATGGATTTAAATAAAAATGGGTAAAATTGAACAGGAAGACGAAAGTGGGGAGTGTTAACAAAGGGAAAAAGCAATTTTGGAAAAGGGAATTAACTGAGATGGGAATTCTTAGCTCGTTTAAGGAGGGAAATGTTGTCACTGAAAATGTGTTGGCAAATCAGCTCTGGCTGAGGGTTTTGGGGTGGATTAAAGGTTGTGAGATCTTGTCCTGGTGCCACTGGGGTGGGATGTGTTCCCAGGAATGCTGATCCTACTGCAGCCCCCCAAACCTGCTCCCTGTCCTTCAGCTCTGGCCTGGATTCCCTTCCTTTGGGAAGTGTTTGGTGTTTTGTCTCCCAGGGACGCAGGAGACCTCCCAGGACCAGCCCTGGTGCAGAAGAACCACAAGAGTTTGGGAGTTTTATCCCAAAACTAAAACTTTGATGGAGAAATGTGCAGCTGGTGTATCCACGAATTGCAGAGATAGAAGAATTCCTCTCAATTCCAGCTCTGCAGTTCAGCAAATCCGGTCGGGTTCGGGTGGTTGGAGATGACCTGGACGTTCAAGATTTGTCTTCCCAACCGTTCCCTGTCCTGTGAGAGCTGGATGGGACCTCAGGTCGGAGGAGCCACCAGATCCAGTGATTCCCAAGGACTTGAGACATTTGATGCTGTCCCAGGTGGCCTGGCTGTCCTCGGCCCGGAGAGATGGATTTCACGGATGGCGGCGCTTGCAGTTGTCACCAGCTCCGTGCCCAGGTAGGACCGGCCACCCTGAGGTCGGGGTCAGCACCATTCGACGCCTCCGTCGGTGACAAGGACGCCGGGATCGGTCACCCTTGGCATGGTGAAGGTGACACCGAGCTCTGCCCTGGGATCACACCTGGAAGGGTTCTCCAGGACGGCCTGGGAAGGTGGGACCATCCCAACCTCGTGAGGTCCAGCGAGGGCAGGAGCTCCCGGAGCAGGACAATCCCAGCACAGATCCAGGATGGGAAGAGAACGATCGGAGCAGCTCTGGGAGAAGGACTTGGGGTGTCCTGGGCTGATCCCACAGCGTGGGCAGCAGGAAAGGTGGGAATCCTGCCCAGGTGAGACCCCACCTGCAGAGCTGCCTCCAGCTTTGGGGCAACGCCAGGAGGACCTGGAGCTGCTGGAGCAAATCCAGAGGAGGCCATGGAGATGCTCTGGAGCCAGGCTGGGAGAGCTGGGAATGTTCCCCTGGAGAAGGGAAAATTCCAGGGAATCCTCAGAGTCCCTGCAGGGGCTCCAGGAGAGCTGGAGAGGGACTGGGGACAAGGCCGGCAGGGACAGGAGCCAGGGAATGGCTCCCACTGGGAAAGGGGAGATTGGGCTGGGATCTTGGCAAGGAATTCCTGGCTGGGCTGGGATTCCCAGATTTGCTGTGGCTGCCCCTGGATCCCTGGCAGTGCCCAAGGCCAGCTTGGATGGATTTGGATCCACCTGGGATTGGGGGAGGTGTCCCTGCCCGTGGATGGGGTGGGAATGGATGGGATTTAAGGTCCCTTCCCACCCAAACCATTCCAGGATTCTGGGATAACAGAACTGATATTGGATGAAGATGAAGGTGCCCAATGAGGAAAACCTTCTCTATCCCATGTCTGAAGATCCAAAAAACAAAATTCCAGCGCTGGTTTCTGAGTTCAGGCGGTTGGTCGTGAGCTCCCTTTTTCCATGAAATTTTCGTGGATTTTTCCATTGTTTTTCCATAGATTTTTTTAAAATCTGCACTTGGATTGACTCATTTTGGGTCCAACCACACCGTGTTGCCCATGGGAAGAGAATTCCAACCACTGGAATATGAAACCCAGAAGTTCCCACCTGGATGTGGGATATTCATCCCAACATCATCCCTCCAACTTGGCTGTGCCAAAAATCTGGAAGCTGAATTTTCCCTGGAAAAAAAAAAAATCTCCCTGGATGTCATTTTTACAGATTTCTGATACATTTCAAGGGGGTTTTGTTTGTTTTTGGTTTAGAAGCCACAAGTTTTGGTGTTTGCCACCTGCATCCAGAGTTTTTTTTTATGGAAAATGGATCATTTGAAGCAGGCAGGTCCAACAAGTATTGGAAATTTGTGGAAGAAATGGTGGAAATTTGTGGAGGTGCCCATGGAAGGTGGGGTTGGGGCAGCACCAGAATTTGACAGATTTGGCCTCATTTTGGTGTCGGGGAGGAAGGGACGGGGTGAGAGGTTGGACTCTGATCCTGAGGAACGTTCCTGTGGGATCCTCAGGGCTGGCTGCGAGGAGGAGCAGCCACACCAAGGTGGGTTTTGGGGCATTAAAATCAGAATTTGAGGCCAAAATCGATGCTGGGGCCCAGTATTCCCAAAAATCTTTGTGTCCTGGATGGTTTTTAGGGCAAAATTCCCAATTCTGCTCTGGGATAGGCGGAATCTGACCCTCTGCTGTTCCCTTTCAATTCTAATTTCCAAAATCCTCAAAATCTCGAAGGATTTTATGGATATTCCATGGAGCAGCTTCGTTTTCAGCTCAGAATTGCGTCCTGCAGGAATAACAAAGTGGGATTTGTGGGATTCCTCCTTCTCCAAACACTTCACGTCTTGGATGGAGCAGATTTCTTGGAATAACAATTCCTTCATCCTCAATCCCCTCACATCTGGAATGAAGTGGATCTGAAACATTCCCAGCACGAGGGATGGATTTATCCTTATTTTTATCCACTTTGGTTCCCCAAATCCACTCAAAGTTGGGGTTGATGCCTCCTTGGACCAGGAATTTGTGAAATCCTTGGGATTTTGTGTTTTCCATGAAGATTTGCACTCGGAATTCCTTTATTGGACATTTTGCTCCACCACCTTCTGCTTCCGGGACTTCTTGGTGGTGATCCATGAGCGAGAGGAGGTTGGGATGGAATTAGGGAAGGTTGGAATGGAGGAGTTCAGATGGAATTTTTCTTTCTCACCAAGATTTATGGGGAGGGATCCTGTAATTTTAGGAGAAGGATTTCTTTGGATCCCAGGAAAACGTGGCTGTTCCGTCCCTGGAATGTCCAAATCCAGGTTGGATGGGGCTTGGAGCAACCTGGGATCATCTTGGGGTTCTCTTCCAACCCAACCATTCCATGATGGTTCCATGGACAGTGGAATATTCCCAAAGAGTGGGAAGAGTTAGGAATGAGGCAAAAAGGAGGAAAATCCATCAATCCAGAGGATTTTGGGTTCTGTGGACAGTGGAATATTCCCAAAGAGTGGGAAGAGTTAGAAATGAGGCAAAAATGAGGAAAATCCATAAATCCAGAGGATTTGGGGTTCTGTGGACAGTGGAATATTCCCAAAGAATGGGAAGAGTTAGAAATGAGGAAAAAGGAGGAAAATCCATAAATCCAGAGGGTTTTGGGTTCTGTGGACAGTGGAATATTCCCAAAGAATGGGAAGAGTTAGGAATGGGGCAAAAGGGAGGAAAATCCATAAATCCAGAGGATTTGGGGTTCTGTGGACAGTGGAATATTCCCAAAGAGTGGGAAGAGTTAGAAATGAGGCAAAAAGGAGGAAAATCCATCAATCCAGAGGATTTTGGGTTCTGTGGACAGTGGAATATTCCCAAAGAATGGGAAGAGTTAGAAATGGGGCAAAAGGGAGGAAAATCCATCATTCCAGAGAGTTTTGGGTTCTGTGGACAGTGGAATATTCCCCAAGAGTGGGAAGAGTTAGGAAATGAGGAAAAAGGAGGAAAATTCATAAATCCAGAGGATTTTGAATTCTCTGGACAGTGGAATATTCCCGAAGAATGGGAAGAGTTAGAAATGGGGCAAAAAGGAGGAAAATCCATCAATCCAGAGGATTTTGGGTTCTGTGGACAGTGGAATATTCCCAAAGAATGGGAAGAGTTAGGAATGGGGCAAAAAGGAGGAAAATCCATAAATCCAGAGGGCTTTGGCTGGTGAGGACCTGGCAAGGAGAAGAAGATTCCCAAAAGTCTTGGATCAGCAGCTGGAGGGATTTGGGAGCCAAAACTCCTCCTTGGAACCATGGAATTGGAATTCTGGGAGTCAAATTCCCTTTTCCCTCAAGTTTTCCTTGAGGAGCAGCTTTTTTTTTTTTTTTTTTTTTTTTTTTTTTTTTTTTTTAATTCTGGTTAAATTCAAGCCTGGAAAAATCCGGATCCTTGCGAATGGGATTGCTTAGGGATGGTCTGGAATTAGGGAAAACCAGCTTGGAATGCTGAAAACACTGTTTTATCCTCACGGGAATTATTCCATCATCCAGACTCTTCAGATCCATTATTTTATATTAATTTTTCCGTATTTGATTGGAATTTATACTCTAAGAGCCGCTGGAAGTTGATTCTTTTTTTTTTTCCAAGAATATTTAATAATTATCAGTGGTGATTTTCCACCTTGAAGAATTCCAAGAGTTTTCCAAGGAATATTCCTTCTCCATAGCAACCTCCCTCCTTTTTTTCCCAGCTCCCTGTCAATATTCCCAGTTAGGAATTTAGGCATTTTTATATGGAGTTAAATCCAATTTTTATCCGATTTTTTAAACGATAAACGAGCGTGAAAACCATCCCGAGGCTCTGCGATGACCTTTGAGCTGTGACATGATGGGAGCTGAACATTTCCAGAGCTCCAGGCGCAGGAATTCCAGGCTGGGAATGAGGTTGGATGTGGAGATGCCGCATCTGGAGGGAGCCGGAATCGCTCACGGATGTGACGGCAAATCGTGGATTCATTCCCTTTAATTCTGATTGATTTTGGAGCAGCCTCCGGTGATCCACGTGCTGCTGCCATCCTGCTCGTTAATTGATGAATTAATTGATTTAATGAATTAATTGTTTCGTTTAATTAATTGATTGAATGAATCAGTTTAATTGAGGCTTTTGCGCTGGAGCAGCAATAATCAGCTTTTAACGCCCTGCCTGAATTCCATGGGAATTTGACTTTCCATGGGAATTTGACGTTTCCGAGGTAAAGGTGGGCTGGAGGGTGCAAGCCCAGCCCCGAGGGGTTATTGGGGTGATCCCGGGGTTCCCACCCTGACCCCGCTTTTCCCGATGTTCTCTTTTCCCCAGGATTGGATCCTGCACCAGAACAACCCCGAGCACCTCGAGAGCTGCCGCAGGCTGCGCCAACAGTAAGGGATCCACCGGGGAGCTGATGGGGATCCAGTGGGAATCAATTGGGGATCCGCCAGGGATCCAGTGGGAATCATTTGAGGATCCGCCAGGGATCCATTGGGAATCATTTGAGGATCCGCCAGGGATCCAGTGGGAATCATTTGAGGATCCGCCAGGGATCCAGTGGGAATCATTTGAGGATCCGCCAGGGATCCATTGGGAATCATTTGAGGATCCGCCAGGGATCCAGTGGGAATCATTTGAGGATCCGCCAGGGATCCAGTGGGAATCATTTGAGGATCCGCCAGGGATCCATTGGGAAACAATTGGGGATCTGCCAGGGATCCATTGGGAATCATTTGAGGATCCGCCAGGGATCCATTGGGAAACAATTGGGGATCTGCCAGGGATCCATTGGGAATATTTTGGAGACCCAGTGGGAATCAGTTGGGGATCCACTGGGGAATCAAGTGGGAAGCAATTGGGGATCCACCAGGGATCCAGTGGGAATCATTTGAGGATCCGCCAGGGATCCATTGGGAAACAATTGGGGATCTGCCAGGGATCCATTGGGAATCAGTTGGGGATCTGCCAGGGATCCATTTGGAATAATTTGGAATCCCAGTGGGAATCAGTTGGGGATCCACTGGGGAATCAAGTGGGAAGCAGTTGGGGATCCACCAGGGATCCATTGGGAATCATTTGAGGATCCGCCAGGGATCCATTGGGAAACAATTGGGCATCTGCCAGGGATCCATTGGGAATATTTTGGAGACCCAGTGGGAATCAGTTGGGGATCCACTGGGGAATCAAGTGGGAAGCAATTGGGGATCCACCAGGGATCCATTGGGAAACAATTGGGGATCTGCCAGGGATCCATTGGGAATAATTTGGAGACCCAGTGGGAATCAGTTGGGGATCCACTGGGGAATCAAGTGGGAATCAGTTGGGGATCTGCCAGGGATCTGTTGGGAATGCACTGTTGAACCCATGTCAGTCAATTTGGAATCTGCTTTGGGATCCATTGGGAATCCCTTGTATAATCCATTTGGGATCCACTGGGGATCAGCTGTGAGTTCAGTGGGAATCCATTGGGAATGCACTGGGGAATCCATTTGGGATCCACTGGGGATCTGATGGGGATCTGCTAAGGATCCACTGGGAATCAGTTGGGGATCTGCCAGGGATCCATTGGGAATCAATTGGGGATCAATTGGGAATAATTTGGAAACCCAGTGAGAATCAATTGGAGATCCACTGGGGAACCGAGTGGGAAACAGTTGGGGATCCACCAGGGATCCATTGGGAATCATTTGGGGATCTGCCAGGGATCCCAGTGGGAATAATTTGGAGATCCACTGGGGAATCAAGTGGGAAACAGTTGGGGATCCGCCAGGGATCCGTTGGGAATCATTTGGGGATCTGCCAGGGATCCGTTGGGAATGCACTGTTGAACCCATGTCAGTCAATTTGGAATCTGCTTTGGGATCCATTCGGGATCCTTTGGGAATCCCTTGTATGATCCATTTGGGATCCACTGGGGATCTTTTTGAGATCCGCTGGGAATTCGTTGGGAGTCCACGGTGGGATCCATTGGGAATCTGCTGTGGGATCCATTTGGGACACACTGGGCATCCACTGGGAATCAATCGGGAATCAGTTGGAGATCCACTGTGGGATCCATTTGGGATCCATTTGGGATCCACTGGGGAGCTGCCAGGAATCTTGGGAGTCCATTGGGAATCCACTGGGAATTCACTCGGGATCCACTGGGGATCCATTGGGAATGCACTGCTGAATCCATTTGGGTTCCATTGGGAATCTGCTTTGGGATCAGCTGGGAATCAATTTGGAACTGACTGTGGAATCAATTTGGGATCCATTTGGAATCCACCGAGGATCCATCGGGAGTGCACTGGGAATCAGTTGGGGATTTGGTAGGGATCCATTGGGATTCCATGGGGGAATCCATTTGGGATCCAGTGGGAATCCACTGGGGAATCAGTTGGGAGTGCACTGGGAATCTGTTTGGGATCCATTGGGAATTCACTGTGGGATCCATTGGAAATCCACTGTGGGATCTATTAGGAATCCAGCATTCCATGATTCCCAGTGTGTCCTAAATGGATCCACTGTGGGATCAGTTTGGGACACATTGGGGATCCACTGGGAATCAATTGGGGGTCCACTGGGAAGCCATTTGGGATCCATTGGGAATCCACTGGGGATCTTTTGGGGATTCACTGGGAAGTCACTGAGAATCCATTGTGAATGCACTGTGGAATCTATTTGGGATCCTTTGGGAATTCACTGGGAATCCATTGGGAATCCACTGTGGGATCCATTAGGAATCCAGCATTCCATGATTCCCAGTGTGTCCCAAATGGATCCACGGTGGGATCAGTTTGGGACACATTGGGAATCCACTGCAGGATCCATTTGGAATCCATTGGGAATCTACTGGGGATCTTTTGGGGATTCACTGGGAATCCATTGGGAATGCACAGCGGGATTCACTAGGAATACTCTGGGAATCCATTTGGGATCCGCTGGGGAACTTTTTGGGATCCACTGGGAATCCATTGTGGATCCATTGTGAATGCAGCGTGGAATCCATTTGGGATCCACTGGGGATATTTTTTGAGACCCACTGGGAATCTGTTGGGAATGCAGCATGGAGTCCATTTGGGATCCATTTGGAATCCACTGGGGAATCAGTTGGGAGTGCACTGGGAATCTGTTTGGGATCCATTTGTGATCCACCGTGGGATCCGTTTGCGATCCATTTGAAATCCACTGGGGATCCATTGAGGATCACGGAATGCTGGAGAGGGACCTTAAATCCCAACAATTCCACCCCATCCATGGGCAGGGACACCTCCCACCATCCCAGGTTGATCCAAGCCCATCCAGCCTGGCCTTGGGCACTGCCAGGGCTTGGGAATTCCTGGAAATTCCAGCCCAGCCAGGAATTCCTTGCCAAGATCCCAGCCCAATCTGCCCTTTCCCACTGGAGCCATTCCCTGGCTCCTGTCCCTGCAGGCCTTGTCCCCTGTTTTATAATCCCTGATCCCTGAAACCCAAACATTCCCTTTTCCATTTCCCCCCCTCTTTTTTCTCTTTTTTTTTTTCTCCTTTCCCCCCTTTTTCCTTTCTCCAGCTCTCCTGGAGCCCCTGCAGGGACTCTGAGGATTCCCTGGAATTTTCCCTTCTCCAGGGGAACATTCCCAGCTCTCCCAGAGCCAAGGGGCTCCAAAATCCTGGAATGGTTTGGGGTGGGAGGAACCTCAAATCCCATCCAAGGATATTCCCAGCAGAAATCAGCGTTTGGTGCTTCTGGGGTCCCAAATGGGAATATTTATCTGGAAAAATCCTTTTTTTTTTGAGAATTTTGGCTTTTCCACTGACATTTTCTTGGCTTTGTCGTTGACAGATATCCCGAGTGGAATCCTGAGGCTCACTCCTCCAGCAGGTACCTTGTGCTTTCCATTCCTTCCTTAATTACTCATTAATTTATTAATTTTAACAATTTCTTTTCCCTGGTTTGCACTTTCCAACCCCTCTCCACGAGGTCACATTTTTATTGGAAAATTTTATAAAAAACAAATCTCATTTCCCCCTTTCCCCAAATCCCCCTTTCCCCAGTCCCCCTTTTCCCATATTCAGTTTAATCAGTTTTTACCATTTTTTCCAGTCTTATCCAGTTTTTCCTGTTTAGTCCAGATTTGTCCAGTATTTCCCTGGTATTTTTCTCATTTCTTCCTTTCCCCAGAAATCTCATTTCCCCCTTTCCCCCAATCCCCCATTTCCCCAAATCTGTCTGGGGAGTTTTTTCCCAGTTTTCCCCCAGTTTCTAATTAGTTTTTTTCCAGCTTTGTCCAGCGTTTCCCATTTTGTTTCTCATTTCCCCCATTCCCCAATTCCCCATTTCCCCCATTCCCCAATTCCCATTCCCCAATCCCATATCCCCAATCCCATATCCCCAATCCCATTTACCCAATCCCATTTACCCAATCCCAAATCCCCAATCCCATCTCCCCAATCCCTTCTCCCCAATCCCATATCCCTAATCCCACATCTCCAATCCCACATCCCCAAATCCCCATATCCCCAATCCCACTTCCCCAAATCCCATCTCCCCAGTCCCATATCCCCAATCCCATCACCCTTTCCCAATCCCATCACCCCAATCCCATATCCCCAATGCCATTTCCCCAAATCCCCATTTCCCCAATCCCATTTCCCAAATCTCATTTCCCCAATCCCATTTCCTTTATCCCCATCCCCACCCCTTTCCTCACAATCCCTCACCCCCCATATCCCCAATCCCATATCCCCAATCCCATTTCCCCAGTCCCACATCCCCACTCCCACCACCCTTTCCCCAATCCCATTTCCCCAATCCCATTTCCCAATCCCATTTCCCCAATCCCCATTTCCCCAATCCCATTTCCCCAATCCCATTTCCCCAATCCCATTTCCCCAATCCCATATCCCCAAATCCCCATCTCCCCAATCCCATTTCCCCAATCCCATATCCCCAATCCCATTTCCCCAATCCCCATTTCCCCAATCCATTTCCCCAATCCCACATCCCCAAATCCCCATTTCCCAATCCCATCTCCCCAATCCCACATCCCCAATCCCATATCCCATTTCCCAATCCCATCTCCCCAATCCCACATCCCCAATCCCACATCCCCAATCCCACATCCCCAATCCCATATCCCCAATCCTATTTCCCCAATCCCACCACCCTTTCCCCAATCCCACATCCCTAATCCCATATCCCATTTCCCAGTCCCACATCCCCAATCCCATATCCCATTTCCCAGTCCCACATCCCCAATCCCATATCCCATTTCCCAGTCCCACATCCCCAATCCCATATCCCATTTCCCAATCCCACATCCCCAATCCCATATCCCCAATCCCACCACCCTTTCCCCAATCCCACATCCCCAATCCCATATCCCATTTCCCAATCCCATCTCCCCAGTCCCACATCCCCAGTCCCGTATCCCCGCTCCCATCCCCCTCTCCCCAGTCTCACCCCGTCTCTCTCTCTCTCTCCGTCCCGGGGCAGGCATGGCGCCGAGCGCAAGGAGAACCGCACCCCGCGCCGCCGCTCGCCGTCCCCGCCCGGCCCGGCCCGCCGCCGCCCGCGGCCGCCGCCGCTCCCGCCCGGCCCCTCCTCGCGCCGCCGCCGCTCCCGCTCGCGCAGCCCCGGGCGGCTCCGGCGGCCGCGCTCGCGCAGCCCCGGCGGGCGGCGCCTCCCGCGGCCCCGCTCCCGCTCCCGCTCCCGCTCCCGCCCGCGCAGCCTCGCCCGCGGCAGCCCCCGGGCGCGCCGCAGCCGCTCCCGCAGCGCCGAGCGCGCCCGCGGCGGCCGCAGCAGCCGCTCCTCCGAAGGTGTGCGCGCACCGGGGGTACACCGGGCGGGGGGGGCATTAACGGGGTTCAGAGCGCGCCCGCAGCCGGCCCAGCCGCTCCTCGGAAGGTGTGCGCGCACCGGGGGTACACCGGGCAGGGGGGGCATTAACGGGGTTCAGAGCGCGCCCGCAGCCGGCCCAGCCGCTCCTCGGAAGGTCTGCGCGCACCGGGGGTACACCGGGCACACACACACCGGGCACACACACAGCAGGCACACTCACACCGGGCACACACACACTGGGCACACACGCAGCAGGCACACACCGGGCACACAGCAGGCACACTCACACCGGGCACACAGCAGGCACACTCACACCGGGCACACAGCGGGCACACAGCGGGCACACAGCGGGCATTAACGGGGTTCAGGGCGTGCCCGCATCAGGCCCAGCCTGGATTCTCAGTTTTCTTATCTCCAATGGGAATTTTGGAACGCTCGCTGGCATTCCCGATGGTTTTTACACCCCCAGTGGGAACTTTGGGATTGCTCAGTGGGATTCCCAAATTTTATCCTCCCCCAAAGGGAATTTTGGGAGCTCTGTGCGATTCACGATGTTTTCTTCACCCCCAATGGGAATTTTGGGAATTCTCAGCGATTCCCTAAGTTTATACTCCTCTCCCAAAGGGAATTTTAGGAATTCAGCGGAATTCTCCAAGTTTACCGTCCCCCACAAAGGGAATTTTGGGAATTTTCTGCTGTTCCCAAAGTTTTCTTCATCCCCCACAAAGGGAATTTTGGGAATTCACTGGGATTCCTGATGGATTTTTCATCCCTGATCAGAATTTTGGGAATGCTCAGTTGGATTCCGAATGGGGATTTTGGGAATTCACTGGGATTCACGATGGCTTTTTACCCCTAATTGGAATTTTGGGAATGCTCAATGGGATTCCTGGTGGGAATTTTGGAAATTCTGGGGCGTTCCCAAAGTTTTCTTCACCCCCAACTGGAATTTTGGGAAATCTCAGCGAGGTTCCTGATGAATTTTGGGAATGCTCAGTGGAATTCCGATGATTTTTTTAATCCTCAATTGGAATTTTGGGAATTCTCAATGGAATTTCCCAAAGTTTTCTTCACCACCAATGGGAATTTTGGGAATTCACTGGGATTCCCGGTGGTTTTTCGACCCCTAATTGGAATTTTGGGAATGCTCAGTGGGATTCCCTAAATCTTTTTAAACCCACTGGGAATTTTGGGAATGCTCAGTGGGATTCCCAATGGGAATTTTGGGATTCCTCGATGGGATTCCCAAATTTTTTCCACCCCCAAAGGGAATTTTGGGAATTCAGTGGGGTTCCCATAATTTTCACCCCTGATTGGAATTTTGGGATTCCTCAGTGGAATTCCCAGTGGGAATTTTGGGATTGCTCAATGGGATTCCCAGTGGGAATTTTGGGATTGCTCAATGGGATTCCCAATGGGAATTTTGCGATTCCTCAATGGGATTCCCAATGGGA
Source organism: Melozone crissalis (assembly GCF_028551555.1). Lineage (NCBI taxonomy): Eukaryota > Metazoa > Chordata > Aves > Passeriformes > Passerellidae > Melozone > Melozone crissalis. The sequence continues at coordinate 23,090 of NW_026536182.1, forward strand.
ATTTTGGGATTCCCCAATGGGATTCCCAATGGGAATTTTGCGATTCCTCAATGGGATTTCCAATGGGAATTTTGGGATTCCTCAATGGGATTCCCAGTGGGAATTTTGGGATTCCCCAATGAGATTCCCAAGGTTTTTTCCACCCCCAAAGGGAATTTTAGGAGTTCAGTGGGGTTCCCATAATTTTCACCCCTGATTGGAATTTTGGGATTGCTCAATGGGATTCCCAATGGGAATTTTGGGATTCCTCAATGGGATTCCCAAATTTTTTCCACCCCAAAAGGGAATTTTGGGAATTCAGTAAGATTCCCAATTTTTAACCCCTGATTGGAATTTTGGGATTGCTCAGTGGAATTCCCAATGGGAATTTTGGGAATGCTCAATGGGATTCCCAATGGGAATTTTGGGAATGCTCAGTGGAATTCCCACTGGGAATTTTGGGATTCCTCAATGGGATTCCCAGTGCGAATTTTGGGATTCCTCAATGGGATTCCCAATGGGAATTTTGGGATTCCTCAATGGGATTCCCAGTGGGAATTTTGGGATTCCTCAATGGGATTCCCAATGGGAATTTTGGGATTCCTCAATGGGATTCCCAGTGGGAATTTTGGGATTCCTCAATGGGATTCCCAATTGGAATTTTGGGAATGCTCAGTGGAATTCCCAATGGGAATTTTGGGAATGCTCAGTGGAATTCTCAATGGGAATTTTGGGATTCCTCAATGGGATTCCCAATGGGAATTTTGGGAATGCTCAGTGGAATTCCCGATGGGAATTTTGGGATTCCTCAATGGAATTCCCATTTTTTCCCCCCCCCCAAAGGGAATTTTGGGATTCCCAGGATTTTTTTTAGGGATAAATCCAAAACCTTGGGAATGCTCCAGCCAATAACCACCTGTGGGTTCTCCGCAGCCTCGCATTAATTAACGACTAATTAAGGACTAATTAAGGACTAATTAAAGCAGCCCCAGCAGCGCAGGAAGGCTCCGAGCTTGTAAGTACGGCGGGCTCGGACAGGAGCAGGCAATTCCCAAAGAATTCCCAGGAAAATCCCAAAAAATTCCCAAAACATTGACAAAAAATTTTTTTTTAAATCCCCCCATTAATTACTGGGGATTTTTTTGAAAAAAAAAAAAAAAAACCCAAATATTCCCCCAAAATTCCCATCTTATTCCCATAATTTAAAAAAATCCCCCAAAAATTCCAAAATAAATTTCCCAAAATTCCCATTTTTTCCCCCAAAATATTTTAAAAAATCCATAATTATTTTTTGAAAATTGCTATTTTTTCTAAAACAACCCCCTAAGATTTCTTAATTTTCCCCAAAATTCCCAAAGCGATCCCCCCAAAATTCCCATTTTTTCCCCAAAATTCCCCTTTTTTCCCCAAAATTTCCAAAAATCCCCCCAAAATTCTCTTTTTTCCAAAAACATCTCCCAAAATTTCAATGTTTTTCCAAAAATCCCCCCAAATTCCCTTTTTTCCCCAAGTATGCCCAAAAGAATTCCCAAGAAATTCCTGTTTTTTCCCCAAAATCCACAAAAAAATGCCCAAAAATTCCCATTTCTCTCCCCCAAAAATTCCCATTTTTTCAAAAAAATCCCCCAAAACTTTCCCATTGTTTCCCCAAAATTCCCAAAAAATCCCCCTGGAATTCCCTCCTTTTCCCCCCAAAAAGTTCCCATTTTTTCCCAAAATTCCCCAAAATTCCCCCCAAAAATCCAATTTTTGTCCAAAGAATCCCCCAAAATCCCCAAAAAAATCCCCACAAAATTCCTTTTTTTGTCAAAAAAATTCCCATTTTTTCCCCAAAAACATTTAAAAAATTCCCATTTTTTCCCACAACATTTCCAAAAAAATCCCCAAAAATTCCCATTTTCCCTCAAAAAATGTCCATTTTTTCCCAAAATTCCCAAAAAAAACCCTAAAAATTCCCATTTTTTTCTCCAAAAATCCCCCATAAAATTCCCATTTTTTCCCCATTTTTCCCCAAAAATTCCCATAAAATTCCCATTTTTCCCCCAAAAATCCATATAAAATTCCCATTTTTCCCCCAAAAATCCCCCATAAAATTCCCATTTTCTCCTCCAAAAAATTCCTATAAATTCCCATTTTTCCCCAAAAATCCACAAAAATTCCCTTTTTTCCCCCAAAAAATCCCCATTTTTTCGAAAAAGACACCCAGTTTTTTCCCAAAATTCGCTGAAGTATCCCCAGAAAAAAATTGTTTTTTTGGTTTTTTTTTTTTTTTTTTGTTTGTTTTTTTGTTTTTTTTTTCTTGTAGCCCCATTTTTTTGCCCACAACCGCCATTTTTTTCCCTCCAAAATTCCTAAAAAATCCCCTAAAATTCCCATTTTAAAAAAAAAATCCCGTTTTCTCCTGAAGTTCCCTAAAACATCCCCCCAAAATTCCCATTTTTCCCTCAAAAAATTTCCTTTTTTTCCCAAAATTACCATTTTTCCCCAAAAAATCCCCGTAAAATTCCCATTTTCCCCCCCAAAAATCCCCATAAATTTCCCATTTGTTCCCCAAAAAATCTCCATAAAATTCCTGATTTTGTCCCCAAAAAATCTCCCAAAATTCCCTTTTTTTCCTCAAAAAATCCATATAAAATTCCCCTTTATCCCCAAAAAATCCTTAAAAATTCCCCCTTTTCCCCTAAAAATCCCTATAAAATTCTCATTTTTCCCCAAAAAACCCCTTTAAAATTCCCACTTTTTCCCCATTTTTCCCCAAAAAATCCCTATAAAGTTCCCATTTTTTCCCAAAAAAATCAATTTTTTTTCCCAAAACTCCCCCAAAAGATCCCCTAAAATTCCCATTTTTTCCCAAAATTCCCATTAAAAAATCCCCTAAAATTCCCATTTTCCCCCCAAAAAATCCAGGTTTTTTTCCCAAAATTCCCAAAAAAACCCCTAAAAATTCCCATTTTTTTCCCCAAAAAAATCCCCATAAAATTCCCATTTTTTTCCCCATAAAATTCCCAGTTTCCCCCCAAAAAATCCCTAAAAATCCCATTTTTCCCCATTTTTCCCCCAAAAAATCCCTATAAAATTCCCATTTTTCCCCAAAATTCCCGTTAAAAAATCCCCCAAAATCCCCATTTTTTTCCCCAAAAAATCCCCATTTTTTTCCTCATTTTTTCCCCAAAAATCCCCCATAAAATCCCCATTTTTTCCCCAAAAAACCCCTATTAAAATCCCATTTTTCCCCGTTGCAGCGCGCCGCGCGGCGCTGGAGGCGGTGATGCGCACGCTGGGCCCGGGCTTCAGGCCACCCCAAAATTCCCTTTTTTTCCCAAAATTCCTATTTAAAATCCCCAGAAAATCCCTTTTTTTTTCTAAAAAAAAGGCCCAAAATTCCCATTTTTTCCCCATTTTTTCCCCATTTTTTCCCCAAAAATCCCCCATAAAAATTCCCATTTTTTCCCCAAAAATCCCCATAAAATCCCATTTTTTCCCCCATTTTTCCCCCAAAAAATCCCCATAAAATTCCCATTTTTTCCCCAAAAATTCCCCATAAAATCCCCATTTTTCCCCCATTTTTTCCCCAAAAATCCCCCATAAAGTTCCCATTTTTTCCCCAAAAATCCCCATAAAATCCCCTTTTTTTCCTCAAAAATCCCCATAAAATTCCCTTTTTCCCCCAAAAAATCCCCATAAAAATTTCCCATTTTTTCCGCAAAAAATCCCTAAAAATTCCCCATTTTCCCCCCAAAAAATCCCAAAAAATCCCCATTTTTTCCCCAAAAAATCCCTGTAAAATTCCCATTTTTTCCCCAAAATTTCCCCATAAAATCCCCATTTTTCCCCCAAAAATCCCCCATAAAATTCCATTTTTTCCCAAAATTCCCATTAAAAAATCCCCTAAAATTCCCATTTTCCCCCCAAAAAATCCAGGTTTATTTCCAAAATTCCCAAAAAACCCCTAAAAATTCCCATTTTTTCCCCAAAAAATCCCCATAAAATCCCCATAAAATTCCCATTTTTTCCCCATAAAATTCCCATTTTCCCCCCAAAAAAATCCCTATCTTTTTCCCATTTTTTCCCCAAAAAATCCCTATATAATTCCCATTTTTCCCCGAAATTCCCATTAAAAAATCCCCAAAAATTCCTATTTTTTTCCCCAAAAATCCCCATTTTTTTCCCAAAAATCCCCCATAAAATCCCCATTTTTTTCCCCGTTTTTTCCCCAAAAATCCCCCATAAAATCCCCATTTTTTCCCCATTTTTCCCCAAAAAACCCCTATTAAAATCCCATTTTTCCCCGTTGCAGCGCGCCGTGCGGTGCTGGAGGCGGTGATGCGCACGCTGGGCCCGGGCTTCAGGCCACCCCAAAATTCCCATTTTTTCCCAAAATTCCCATTTTCCCCCTGAAAAATCCAGGTTTTTTTCCCAAAATTCCCAAAAAAAACCCCTAAAAATTCCCATTTTTTCCCCATAAAATTCCCATTTTCCCCCCCAAAAAACCCTATCTTTTCCCCATTTTTTCCCCAAAAAATCCCTATATAATT
>NW_026536183.1:0-52903 GCF_028551555.1 Melozone crissalis
GGTCAGTGACGGTCAGTGATGGTCAGTGATGGTCAGGGATGGTCAGTGACGGTCAGGGATGGTCAGGGATGGTCAGTGATGGTCAGTGATGGTCAGGGATGGTCAGGGACGGTCAGGGATGGTCAGTGATGGTCAGGGATGGTCAGGATGGTCAGGGATGGTCAGTGATGGTCAGGGATGGTCAGTGATGGTCAGTGATGGTCAGGGATGGTCAGTGACGGTCAGTGATGGTCAGTGATGGTCAGGGATGGTCAGTGACGGTCAGTGATGGTCAGTGATGGTCAGGGATGCTCAGTGACGGTCAGGGATGGTCAGTGATGCTCAGTGACGGTCAGGGATGGTCAGGGATGGTCAGGGTGGGTCAGTGGTCACTCAGTGATGGTCAGTGGTCACTCAGTGGTCAGTTGGTCACTCACCCCAGCAGGCCCTGGTCCCAGCCCTTGATGACCTGTCCTGTCCCCAGTGAGAACACGAACGGTCAGTGATGGTCAGGGTGGGTCAGTGGTCACTCAGTGATGGTCAGTGGTCACTCAGTGGTCAGTTGGTCACTCACCCCAGCAGGCCCTGGTCCCAGCCCTTGATGACCTGTCCTGTCCCCAGTGAGAACACGAACGGTCAGTGATGGTCAGGGTGGGTCAGTGGTCACTCAGTGATGGTCAGTGGTCACTCAGTGGTCAGTTGGTCACTCACCCCAGCAGGCCCTGGTCCCAGCCCTTGATGACCTGTCCTGTCCCCAGTGAGAACACGAACGGTCAGTGATGGTCAGGGTGGGTCAGTGGTCACTCAGTGGGTCACTCAGTGGTCACTCAGTGGTCAGTTGGTCACTCACCCCAGCAGGCCCTGGTCCCAGCCCTTGATGACCTGTCCTGTCCCCAGTGAGAACACGAACGGTCAGTGATGGTCAGGGTGGGTCAGTGGTCACTCAGTGGTCACTCAGTGGTCACTCAGTGGTCAGTTGGTCACTCACCCCAGCAGGCCCTGGTCCCAGCCCTTGATGACCTGTCCTGTCCCCAGTGAGAACACGAACGGCTGCTCCCGGCTCAGGCTGCTGTCAAAGGGGGTCCCGTCCTCCAGCGTGCCCTGCGCCAGCGCCGACCGGTGAAAACCGGTACGGACCAGTACGGACCAGTACAGACCAGTATAGACCAGTACGGACCAGTACGGACCAGTACGGACCAGTACGGACCAGTATGGATGGGTACGGACCAGTATGGACCAGTACGGACCAGTACAGACCAGTATAGACCAGTACGGACCAGTACGGACCAGTACGGACCAGTATGGATGGGTACGGACCAGTATGGACCAGTACGGACCAGTACAGACCAGTATAGACCAGTATAAACCAGTATGGACCAGTATGGATGGGTACGGACCAGTATGGACCAGTACGGACCAGTACAGACCAGTATAGACCAGTATAAACCAGTATGGACCAGTACGGACCAGTACGGACCAAGTACGGACCAGTATAGACCAGTACGGACCAGTATGGACCAGTATGGACCAGTATGGATGGGTACGGACCAGTACGGACCAGTACAGACCAGTATAGACCAGTATGAACCAGTATGGACCGGTACGGACCAGTACGGACCAGTATGGACCAGTATGGACCAGTATGGATGGGTACGGACCAGTATGGACCAGAACGGACCAGTACGGACCAGTATGGACCAGTATGGACCAGTATGGATGGGTACGGACCAGTACGGACCAGTACAGACCAGTATAGACCAGTATAAACCAGTATGGACCAGTACGGACCAGTACGGACCAGTATGGATGGGTACGGACCAGTATGGACCAGTATGGACCAGTATGGATGGGTACGGACCAGTACGGACCAGTACAGACCAGTATAGACCAGTATAAACCAGTATGGACCAGTACGGACCAGTACGGACCAGTATGGATGGGTACGGACCAGTATGGACCAGTATGGACCAGTATGGATGGGTACGGACCAGTACGGACCAGTACAGACCAGTATAGACCAGTATAAACCAGTATGGACCAGTACGGACCAGTACGGACCAGTATGGATGGGTACGGACCAGTATGGACCAGTATGGATGGGTACGGACCAGTATGGACCAGAACGGACCAGTACGGACCAGTATGGACCAGTATGGACCAGTATGGATGGGTACGGACCAGTATGGACCAGAACGGACCAGTACGGACCAGTATAGACCAGTATAAACCTGTACGGACCAGTATGGACTGGTATGGACCAGTATAAACCAGTATGAATGGGTACAGACCAGTATGGACCAGTATGGACCAGAATGGACCAGTGTGGACTGGTACAAACCAGTATAAACCAGTACAGACTGGTATAAACCAGTATGGATCAGTAAAAACCAGTACGGAGCAGTGTGTGCCCCAGTCCCTCCCAGTTTGCCCAATTTATCCCAGTGTATCCCAGTTTACCCAGTCCGTACCGTGTAATGCAGGGTCAGCACGTCCCCTCTCCGCGACCTCTCCCCGCAGCGCTCCGGGCGCCTCCCAGTCTGTCCCGGTTTATCCCAGGGTGTCCCAGGGTGTCCCAGCACTCCCAGTTCCCCCAGTTTATCCCAGTTTACCCCAGTCCGTCCCAGTACCGTGTAATGCAGGGTCAGCACGTCCCCTCTCCGCGACCTCTCCCCGCAGCGCTCCGGGCGCCTCCCCAGTCTGTCCCGGTTTATCCCAGGGTGTCCCAGGGTGTCCCAGCACTCCCAGTTCCCCCAGTTTATCCCAGTTTACCCCAGTCCGTCCCAGTACCGTGTAATGCAGGGTCAGCACGTCCCCTCTCCGCGACCTCTCCCCGCAGCGCTCCGGGCGCCGCCGCACCCCGATCTGCACCTTGCGGGGCTCGGCCGCCAGGGGGCGCTCGGGGGGCAGCGCCAGCCACAGCGCCAGCAGCAGCCACTGGAAATTAACGTAATTAATCGTAATTAATGGGCACTAATGTCACCTTATTGACAACTTAATGTCACCCTAACATCACCCCGAGTGTGACTGACAGCGACAGCCAAAGCGCCAGCAGCAGCCACTGGAAATTAACGTAATTAATTGTAATTAATGGGCATTAACATCACTTATTGACACCTTAACATCACCCTGACTGTCACTGAGTGTCCCTGAGAATCACTGACAGCCACAGCGCCAGCAGCAGCCGCTGCAATTAACGGCATTAATTGCAATTAATGGGCATTAATGTCACCTCATTGACACCTTAACATAGCCCTGAGTGTCACTGAGAGCGCCGGCAGCAGCCACTGCCATAAATGACATTAATGTCACCAAAATGTCACCAAAACGCCACTTATTGTCACCTTAATGCCACCTGTTGTCATTTATTATCACTCAATGTCCCCTATCGTCATTTATTGTCACTTATTGTTACTCAGTGTCTCCCATCGTCATTTATCATCATCGATTGTCAGCCAATGTCCCCTATTGTCATTTATTGACGTTTATTTTCGTTCATTCTCATTTATTGTCCCCTATTGTCATTTATTGTCGTTTATTTTCGTTTATTCTCCTTTATTGTCCCCGTTGTCCCCTCCAGCAGAGGCCGCTGTGGTGGCGCCGTGCGCGGGCGCGCCCGTGATGTCACCGGCACCGCGTCGATGACGTCACGGAGCCCCACACCGGCGGCCCCGCCCATTCCCCGCCCCCGGGAACCCCCCGCGCCCCTCCCCCGCCTTCCCGGGCCTCCCGCACCCCCCCGGGACCCCCGGAACGCCCCCCGGGACCATCCCGAGCCCCCCCCGCCCCCAAATCCGGTCCCGGGACCCCCAAATCCGCCCCTCCCCCCCCGCACCTCCGCCGCCATCGCGGTTCCCGTCGGGATCACGTGACCGCCGCCGCGCCTCCGATTCCGGTCACGTGAGACGCTGTTTCCTGACAAACTATTGGCTCCCGCCGGTCACGTGGCGCCGCGGCCGGAAGCGGAAGCGGCGGGGATGGCGGCGCGGCGCGCGGTTGCCATGGTAACGGCCGGGCCCCGGTGGGGGTTAATTGACCCCCCCAATCAGCGCTAATTAGCGTCCCCCTCCCCTCCAGCAGCGCCTCATTTGCATGGGGAGCCCCCGGCGCGGCCGCCGCTCGGCTGCGGGGCTCGGGACGGCGTTAATTGGGCGTTAATTAGTGCTGGGGGGGCAATTAGCGGTGTTAGGGGGTAATTAGTGTTAATTAGCGGGGCGCGATGGGGCCGAGGCTGCTGGACATCGATCGGCACTGAATAAGTTGTCAATATTTTGCTAATTCACAAGCAGAACTAATCAAGGGCCTTATTGACAATAATTATGAGCTAATTAGCATTAATTATGACCTAATTAGCATTAATTAACTGGCGGTTTCTTGTTATTTCATCACCGATAAATCGCTGTTTAATTCATAGAAATTAATGGCCTTATAATAAATATGAGAATATTAGAAGTAATTAATAGCCTGAGTAACTCAATTAACGCCGTAATTAGCCATAATTAGGAACCAAATGCGTGCGAATTGCTGATTTAATGGTAATTAATGTCCTGATTAACGGTAATTAACGCCGGTCACTCCCACAATCCTGAATTGTCGGGTCTCAGAATTAATTAATGGTTAATTAGTGGTTAATTAAAGGTTAGTCGCTAATTAAAGGCGTTAATTGCAGGGGCCCTGGGCCGCGCCCCTCCCCGCACGCGGGGCCCGGGCCTGGAGGGGGCTCAGCACCAGGTGAGACCCAAAATGTCCAAAATTATCCCAAAATGGCCCAAAACTGACCAAAAGTGTCCCAGAATATCCAAGAACTGCGACAAAAATGTCCCAGAATTGCCCCAAAATGTCCCAACATATCCCAAAAAACCTGCCCCAAAACATCCCCAGATTCACCTGGGAACTCTGAATCCACTCCAAAATACCCAAAAACTGCCCCACGATTCCCGAAACTGCCCCCAAATTCCCCAAAATGGCCCAAACTGCCCCAAAACACCCCAAAACTGCCCTGAAATTCACCTGAGAACTCCAAAAACTGCCCCAAACTGACCCAAAATATCCCCAAACTGCCCCAAATTATGCAAAAGTTCACCTGGGGCCCGCAAAAACTCCCCAGGACCCCCAATTCTGCCCCCAAAATACCCCAAATCTGCCCCCAAAATCCCCAAACCGCCTCAAAATATCGAAGAACTGATTCAAAATATCCCAAAATTCACCTGGAACCCCCCAAAAACTGCCCTTAACCTGCCCCAAAATGTCCCTAACTGCCCCAAAATATCCCGAAATGGCCCCAAACTGCCCCAAAATTCACCTGGGAAGCAAAAAAAACCACCCCCAAAAATGCCCCAAAGTGTCCCAAAAAGCCCCAAATTCCCCCCGAATCGCAGGCGGGGCCCCCCCGACCCGCACTCGGTGCTCGGGGTCCGTCCCGGGGCCTCCCCCAGGGAGATCCGCGCCGCCTCCTGGCCCGCTGCAAGGAGGTACCGGGATGGACGGGGACGGACCGGGATAAACCGGGGGGAAAAAACCCGGCGGGTTTGGGGTGAAAAATGGCGATTTTGGGACAAAAACGGCACCGGGAGGGACGGAAATGGGAGGTTTGGGGATAAAAATGGGACTGGACAAACTGGGAAAAACTGGGATGGACTGGGGCAAACTGGGAGGGACTGGGGGGGGGGGAAATGGCAATTTTGGGGTGAAAAAGGGTGATTTTGGGGACAAAAATGGCACTGGGAGGGACACAAATGGGAGGTTAAAAATGGGACTGGGACAAACTGTGAGGCACTGGGATGGACTGGGCAAACTGGGCAAACGGGGGGACTGGGAGGGACTGGGAGGGGGAAAATGGCGGGTTTGGGGTGAAAATGGTGATTTTGGGGGAAAACCGGCAGCGGGAGGGACAGAAATGGGAGGTTTGGGGATAAAAATGGGACTGGGACAAACTGGGTAAACTGGAGGGGATTGAGGTGAACTGGGGGAGACTGGGGGGGGGGGGGTGGAACCAGGAGGTTTTGGGGTGAAAAACGGCGATTTTGGGGATAAAACTGAGGGGTTTGGGAACGAACTTGGGCCTGGGAGGGACTGGGAGCGCTGGGGACCCCCCTCGGACCCTACCAAGTGTTTCGGAGGGGGGTGTCCCGTATTTTGGGGACCCTTCCCCACGCTTTTCCCACCCCCCCCTCGCACCCTAAACTTTCCGAGGAGTGTCCCCAGGTGTCCGGGGGTGTCCCCAGGGGTCCGGAGGGGGTCCTGTGTTTTAGGGACCCCCCCTGTGGTCGCTGTCACCCCCCCGGCCATTTTCGCCCGTAAGGGGACCCCACTCGGACCCTACCAAGTGTCTCAGGGGGGTGTCCCGTATTTTGGGGACCCCTCCCCACTCTTTTTCCCCCTCCGAAAGACCCCAAATTTTCCAGGGGGTGTCCCCACCTGTCCGAGAGGGCTGTCCCGATTTTGGGGCCCCCTCCCTGCCCGTGTCCCCCCCCAGGTTCACCCCGACGGGGACCCCTCGGACCCCTCCCGCCATGGGCGCTTCCTGCGCCTGGCCGAGGCCTACGCGGCCCTGAGCGCCCCCCGGGCCCCGCCCCGGGACGGCCCCGGGACCCCCGCCCGGGACAGCGCCGAGACCCCGCCCCGGCCCGGGACCCCCCCCAGGTAACGGGCACGGGGAAGGGGGGAGGTCCTGGCGTGGTTTTGGGGGGCTTGGGAAGGGTCCTGGGGGCGTTTGGGGAGGGTCCTTGGGGGGTTTTGGGAGGGTCTCAGGGGTCCCCTGAGGGTTCTGAGGGGGTCCCTGAGGGGTCCCATAGCGTTTGGGGAGTCCTGGGGTGGTTTTGAGTGGTCTCGGGGGTCCCTAAGGGTTTTGGGGAGGGTCCCTGAGGGGTCCCATAGGGACTGGAGGGTCCCAGGGTGGTTTGGGGGGTTCTTGGCGGTCCCTGAGGGTCAGGGGTGGGTTCTGGGCGATTTGGGAGGGATCCCATAGGGTTTGGGGGGGATCTCATAGGGTTTTGGGGGTCCTGGGGTGGTTTTGGAGGATCTCAGGGGTCCCTGAGGGGATTCTGGGGGTGTTTGAGGGTTGGGCAGGGGTCCCTGAGGGTTTTAGGGGGGTCCCAAGGAGATCCTATGGGTGTGGGGGGGCGGTCTTGGGGGTCCTTATGGGGGTCTCTGGGGCCCCAAGGATTTGGGGGGGGGTTTTCCTGGGGGTCCCTGGGGGTTTTGGGGTGATCCCCGGGGGTCCCACGGGCGCCCGTTCCCAGCTGGGACCGGGAGCGGCGGCGCTGGGAGCAGAGCCGGCGGCACTGGGACGAGAACCGGCGCTACTGGGAGCAGTTCCGAGCCCCCCGGGGCGCCCCCCGAGCCCCCCACGGGCGCCTGCTGGGGCTGCTGCTGCTGCTGATGGCACTGGGCGGGCTGGCACACGGGCTGGCATACAGGTGGGGGCACAAAATGGGGCTGGGGGCTCCAACAATGGGGCTGGGGGTGCTGGCACATGGGCTGGCATACAGGTGGGGGCACAAAATGGGGCTGAGGGCTTCAAATGGGGCTGGGGGGGCTGGCACACGGGCTGGCCTACAGGTGGGGGTCTGAAAATGGGGCTGGGGGCTTCAAATGGGGCTGGGGGCTCCAACAATGGGGCTGGGGGCTCCCAAAAACGGGGCTGCTGCTGCTGCTGATGGCGCTGGGGAGGCTGGCACACGGCCTGGCCTACAGGTGGGGGTATGAAAATGGGGCTGGGGGCTTCAAATGGGGCTGGGGGCTTCAAAATGGAGTGCATTTGGGGTGCATTTTGGGATGATTCCCCCCGGATTTGGGGGCTCGTTTTGGGGTGAATCCCCCAGATGTTTTGCCCCCTCCCCAGGTACGTGGCCGGGGCTCACGCCGCCTTCCTGGACGAGCAGGACCGGAAGCTGCGCGCGGCCTACGAGAGAGCGCGGAGCCGGTGGGCGCCGGGGCGGGGGCACCGGGGCGGTCTGGGGGGTCCCGGGGGGGTTTGGGGGGTCCTGGGGGCGTTGGGGGGGTCGTGGGGGGGTTAAAGGGGATTTTGGGGGACTTTTGGGGATTTGGGGGTTTAGGGGACATTTTGGGGGTCTTTAAGGAGGGGGAGGGGTCTGGGGGGGGAAGGGGGGGGGTGTCTCTGTCCCCTCCCCCCGATGACCTTTGACCCCTGTCCCTCAGGGCGGGGGTCGCACGAGGAGCTCCTGAAGCGGCTGCGGGAGCGGAGGCGGGGCCGGCCGGGGGGAGGGGGCGGGGAAGGCAGCGAGGGGGGGGGAGGGGAGGGGTCCTGACCCGCCCCCCCTCCCCCTCCCCCTCCCCGTCCTGCCCTCGGACCCCTCCCCCAACCCCCCAACCTCCTGCCCCTCCCCCCGCTGCCCCTCCCCCTCCGCGCTCCGCCGGGAGCCCCCAGGTGAGGCCGGGGTGGGGGAGGGGCGGGGATACCCCTGGTGGGGGAGGGGCGGGGATACCCCCGGTTGTCCCCAGGCCACGCCCACCCCGCCATCAGGCCACGCCCCCTCGTCCCGTATGACTTTTCGCGCCCTTTTCTTGGCCACTCCCCTGTCCCCTCACGATCTTCCCCGCCCCCTCTCCGGCCACACCCCCTCCGGATTTCTATTGGCTCGCTCCGGCCACGCCCCTCCTCCCCGCGGCTCTGATTGGCTCCGCCGTTCCCGTCGTGCCGCGTGACCGCCGGTCCCTCACGGAGCCGCCGCCATGTCGCGGGCGGCGCGCTCGGTCCGGGCCGCGGCCGGGGCCAGGTCGGGCCAGGCGGCGGCGCCGAGGCCCGTCCGGATCCTCATCCCGGCCGGCGGGGCCGCGCCCGGGCCGCCCCTGGGGCCGGTGCTGGGGCAGGTGCGGGGAGGTCTGGGGGGAACCGGGGGGGGTTTGGGGTGTCCCGGTGCTTCCGGAACCGACCCCGACCCTCCCCGGCGCTTCCGCAGCGCGGGGTCTCCATCGCCGCCTTCTGCAAAGACTTCAACGAGCGCACCCGGGACATCAAACCCGGGGTCCCTCTGAGGGTCCGACTGCTCGTGAATGTGAGTGGGGGGGGCGGTACCGGGATCCCCCCCCGGGGCACCGGGACCCCCCCGTGACTCCCCCGTGCCCCCCCAGCCCGACCGGACCTACTCGCTGACCATCGGGACCCCCCCCACCTCCTACTTCCTCAAGGCCGTGGCCGGAGTGGAGAAAGGCTCGTCCAGACCTGGTCAGGGAGGGGTTCGGGGGTCCTGGGGGGGAATTTGGGGATCCCGGGGGGGAATTGGGGATCCTGGGGAGGGATCTTGGGGTCCTCAGGGGGTTCTGAGGTGCTGGGGGGCGCTTGAAGGGTCCTGGGGGGATTCTGGAGGGGGTTTGAGGTCCCTGAGTGAGTTATGGGGGTTCTGAGGGGGATTTTTGGGAGGAATTTGAGGAAATTTTGGGGGGGATTTCAGGTCCCTGAGGGAGTTTTGGAGGTCCCAGGGGGGGATTTGGGGGGTCCCGGGGGGAACATTGGGGGTCTCAGACCCACTGACCACTGCCCCCAGGCCCCGAGCCGGCCGGGGTCGTGTCCCTGGCGCAGCTGGGTTATTTTGGGGGTATTTTGGGGTGATTTGTGGGGTATTTTGGGGTGATTTGGGGGTGTTTTGGGGTCCCACAGGCCACGAGCCGGCCGGGGTGGTGTCCCTGGCGCAGCTGGGTTATTTTGGGGTGATTTGGGGATATTTTAGGGGGTACTTTGGGGTCCCACGGGCCACGAGCCGGCCGGGGTGGTGTCCCTGGCGCAGCTGGGTTATTTTGGGGTGATTTGGGGGTATTTTGGGGTGATTTGGGGGTATTTTGGGGTGATTTTAGGGGGTATTTTGGGGTCCCACAGGCCACGAGCCGGCCGGCGTGGTGTCCCTGGCGCAGCTGTTCGAGGTGGCCGTGGCCAAGCAGAGGGACCCCGCGGTGGCCACGCGGGGGACGGCGCTGCCCGCCCTGGTGGGGTCCCTGGTGGGCTCTGCCCGCAGCCTCGGCCTGCTCGTGGTGCCCAGGTGGGACAGAGCCCCGCGCCGGGACGGGAACTGACCCTGAGAGCCCCGAAACTGAGCCTGAGAACCCCAAAACTGAGCCGAAAAACTGACCCAGGAACTGATCCTGAGAACCCCAAACCGGCCCAGAAACTGACCCTGACACCCCCAAAACAGCCCCCCCAAAACTGACTCTGGGCCCATAAACAGCCCCTGCTCCCCTCCGAGAAACTGCTGCTGATGCGCCCCAAAACTGCCCCAAAAACACTCCCCAACCAACCCCAAAACCATCCCCAAATCAACCCTTGACCCCCCAAAACCAGCCCAAAAACTGCCCCACACTCACCCAAAAACACTCCCCAAACCATCCCCAAAAACTGCCTGTAAGCCCCCCAAAACTGCCCCAGACTGCCCCAAAAACACTCCCCAAACAGCCCCAAAACCATCCCCAAAAACTGCATCTAAGCCCCCCAAAACTGCCCCAGACTTTCCCAAAATCATCCCCCAAATCAGCCCTTGATCCCCCCAAAACCAGCCCCAAAGAGCAGCTCCTGAGCCCCAAAACTCTGCCCCAAACCCCCCAAAAACAGCTCCAAGTCACCCCAAATGACCCCAGACCCCCCAATTTCCCCCCCAGGCTGACCCCCCAGGCCGTGGCCGAGGCCCAGCGGCGCCGCCGGGAGCTCCAGGAGGCCGCGGCGCCCCCTGGCGGGCAGGACGAGGAAGGGGCCCGCAGGCAGTGACCCCTCCCCAAATACACCCCGAACATCGGGGGGGGCCCCAAAACATCGGGGACCCCCCCCAAATAAAGAGCTCTTCCCACAGACCCACGTGGGGTTTGTAATTTGAGGAGGGGTCCTGAAATGTCTGGAGTCTCTTTTGGGAGTTGGGGTCTCTTTGGGGGGGATTTGGTGTCTTTTTGGGGGGGTTGGGGCTCATTTCTTCGGGGGATTCCCTCATTTTTGGGGAGGGGCGAGTGGGAGTCCTTTGGGCCTTCATCCTCATCTTCATCTTCCTCCCAGTTCCTGCCTCATCTCCCTCCTTCATCCCCCTTTATCCTCCTTCCTCTTCCTCATCCTCAGCACCTTTCCAGCTCCTTCCTCATCCTCATCATCCTCCCCATCCCCTTCTTCACCGTCCTCATCCTCCCTCATCTTCATCCTTCTCCTCATCCTCCCCCCCCCCCTTTTTATGGTTCCTTCCCCGTTCTCATCTTCATCCCAGTTCCTGCCTCATCTTTCTCCTCATCCTCCTCCTTCATCTCCCTCATCTTCCTCCCCCTCATCATCCTCATCTTCATCCCCTTTTCCACCATCCTCATCCTCCTTCATCCTCATCCTCTCTCCTTCCTCATCCTCTCCCCTTTCCAGCTCCTTCCTCATCCTCATCCCCCCCTCCCTCCTCATCCTCTCCCCCCAAACGCCGCTGTTGCCATGGAAACGCCGCCGGGGCGGGGGCGGAGGGGGAACCCCGGGAATTGGGGGAGACCCCCGGGAATTTTTGGGGGGGGTCCCGAAAATCTGTGAGGGGTCCCGAAAATTTGGGGGGGGTCCCGAAAATTTGAGGGGGTTCCAGGATTTTTTGGGGGTGTCCCGATGCCTCGGGGGGGTTCGGGGGCGCCCCAATCTCTGTGGGGGGGTCCCGGGGGTCTCCCCCTCCCCCACATTCCCCCCCCCGGGGTCTCCCCCTCCCCCAAATCCCCCCCCGCATCGCTCCCGGGGGGGTCCCGGCGCGGCCCCGCCCCCCGCGCTATTTTGGGCTCCCCGCGCTATTTTTGGCTCCGCGGCTTCGGCGCCCAAATTTGGCAGCGGCGGAGCCGGGGGGGAGGGGCGGGGGGCGGGGCCGGAGCCGGGGGCGCCCGCGCGGGGGGAGGGGGAGGGGATCCCAGCGGCCCGGGGGGAGGGGAGGGAGCGCAGGCCCCGCCCCCCGGCCCGAACGGGGGCCCTGGGCCGGGGCGGGCTCCGGGTGGGCGGGGTGGGCTCCGTGTGGCCACTCTGAGCCCGCCTGTGGTCAGTGTGGGCTCCCTGTGGTCAGTGTGGGCTCCGTGTGGCCACTCTGAGCCCGCCTGTGGTCAGTGTGGGCTGCCGGTGGTCAGTGTGGGCTCCGTGTGGCCACTCTGAGCCCGCCTGTGGTCAGTGTGGGCTCCCTGTGGTCAGTGTGGGTTCCCGGTGGTCAGTGTGGGCTCCGTGTGGTCACTCTGAGCCCGCCTGTGGTCAGTGTGGGCTCCCGGTGGTCAGTGTGGGCTCCGTGTGGCCACTCTGAGCCCGCCTGTGGTCAGTGTGGGCTCCCGGTGGTCAGTGTGGGCTCCCGGTGGTCAGTGTGGGCTCCGTGTGGTCAGTGTGGGTTCCCGGTGGTCAGTGTGGGCTCCGTGTGGCCACTCTGAGCCCGCCTGTGGTCAGTGTGGGCTCCCGGTGGTCAGTGTGGGCTCCCGGTGGTCAGTGTGGGCTCCGTGTGGCCACTCTGAGCACGCCTGTGGTCAGTGTGGGTTCCCGGTGGTCAGTGTGGGCTCCGTGTGGCCACTCTGAGCCCGCCTGTGGTAAGTGTGGGCTCCCGGTGGTCAGTGTGGGCTCCGTGTGGCCACTCTGAGCACGCCTGTGGTCAGTGTGGGCTCCCGGTGGTCAGTGTGGGCTCCGTGTGGCCACTCTGAGCCCGCCTGTGGTCAGTCTGGGCTCCCGGTGGTCAGTGTGGGTTCCCGGTGGTCAGTGTGGGCTCCCTGTGGTCAGTGTGGGTTCCCGGTGGTCAGTCTGGGCTCCGTGTGGTCACTCTGAGCCCGCCTGTGGTCAGTGTGGGTTCCCGGTGGTCAGTGTGGGCTCCGTGTGGCCACTCTGAGCCCGCCTGTGGTCAGTGTGGGCTCCCGGTGGCCAGTCTGGGCTCCCTGTGGTCACTCTGGGCTCCCGGTGGTCAGTGTGGGCTCCCTTTGGTCAGTGTAAGCCCCCCATGGTCACTCCCACCCCCCTCCGGCCACGCTGACCCCCAGGCTCCCCCCTGACCATCGCTGGGCCCTCTCCCTCCCCCCACTGACCCCCAATGGTCCCCCCAGCCCCAAGTGCTGCTCCCTCTCCCCATTGATCCCCCATTGATTGCTCTGTCGCCCCATTGATCCGGCATTGGCTCCTCCCTCTCCCCATTGCCTGCTCATCTCCCCATTGACCCCCGTGGCCTCTTCCATCTCCCCACTGAGCCCCATTGACTGCTCCACCTCCCCCCGATCCCTGCTGGCTCCTCCATCTGCCCACAGCCCCATTGGCTGTTCCATCTCCCCATTGATCCCCATTGACTCCTCCATCTCCCCACTGAGCCCCATTGACTCCTCCTTGTCCCCATTGACCCCTCATTGCCTGTTCCCTCTCCCCACAGCCCCCCATTGCCTCCCCATCTCCCCATTGACCCTTCATTGATTGCTGCATCTCCCCATTGATCCCCCATTGGCTGTTCCCTCTCCCCATCTCCCCCATCGCCTCCCCCATCTCCCCATTGATCCCCCATTGGCTGTTCTATCTCCCCATCTCCCCCATCGCCTCCCCCATCTCCCCATTGATCCCCCATTGGCTGTTCTATCTCCCCATCTCCCCCATCGCCTCCCCCATCTCCCCATTGATCCCCCATGGATTGTTCCCTCTCCCCATCTCCCCCATCGCCTCCCCCATCTCCCCATTGATCCCCCATGGATTGTTCCCTCTCCCCATCTCCCCCCATCGCCTCCCCCATCTCCCCATTGATCCCCCATGGATTGTTCCCTCTCCCCATCTCCCCCCATCGCCTCCCCCATCTCCCCATTGATCCCCCATGGATTGTTCCCTCTCCCCATCTCCCCCCATCGCCTCCCCCATCTCCCCATTGATTTCCCCATCTCCCCCCTCCCTCCCCCCCCGCCGGGGCGTGTCCCCCTCCCCTCCCCCGCCCCGCGCTGGCCCCGCCCCCCGCGCCGTCTCCATCTCCAATTTGGGAGCGATCCCCGCGTCCCCCCCGGCCCCGCTCGCGCGTCCGCGTCACCGGTGACGCCGCGCTCGCGTCCCCCGGTGTCCCCCCCGCGCGGGGGGCGGCGCGGCGCCGGTGACGCGGCGCTGACGCGGGGCCCGGGCGCGCATAAAGCGGCGGCCCCGGGCGGCGGCGCGGGCGGAGGATGCTCCGCTCCACCAAGGGCGCCTCCAAGGCGCGCCGCGACCAGATCAACGCGCAGATCCGCGCCCTGCGCGACCTCCTCCCGCTGCCCGACGGCGACCGGCCGCGCCTCTCCTACCTGCACGTCATGGCCCTCGCCTGCATCTACACCCGCAAGGGCGCCTGCCTCCGGCCAGGTACCGGCACCGGGCACCGGGAGCGGGGACGGGAACGGGGATGGGAGCGGGGATGGAGCAGCGATGGGACCGGGACCGGGATGGGACCGGGACCGGGGATGGAGCGGGGATGGGCACAGGGAACGGGGATGGAGCGGGGACGGAGCGCGGACCGGGAGAGGGACCGGGGATGGGAGCGGGACCCGGGATGGGGATGGGACCGGGGATGGGGAGAGGGAGCGGGGATAGAGCGGGGACAGAGCCGGGATCGGGGACAGGACCGGAGCGGGGATGGGAGCGGGACCGGGGATGGAGCAACGAGAGAAGCAGGAGCGGCGGGGACAGGACCGGGAGAGGGAGCGGGAACGGGGATGGAACCGGGAGCGGGGACGGAGCAGGGATCGACCCGGGGACAGCACCGGGGATGAAGCAGGACCGGGGATGGACCGGGGTTGGAGCCGGGAACGGCAGCGGGAAGGGATCGGGGACCGGGGACCGGACTGGGAGCGGGACGGGGACAGGGATGGGATCGGGGACCGGGGACAGGGACCGGGGCCGTTCAGCACCGCGGGCAGGGGCCGGGGCCGGGGCAGCACCGCGGACAGCGGCCGGAGTTCCCGTTCAGCACCGCGGAGAGCGGCGGGGACCGGGAGGGGCAGCGGGAGCGGGGACCGGGGTCGGGGGACAGGGACCGGAGTCGGGGACCGGGGTCGGGGACCGGGATCGGTGAGGGGGATCAGGGATCGGGGACCGGGACAGAGGAACGGGGACAGGGACCAGGACCGGGACGGGCCCGGCGCCGGCCGCACGCGGGAGGGCTCCGGTGCCCCGTCGGTGCCGCCCCGCGGTGCCCCCGGTGCCGCCGGGCTCTGACCGCGCTGTCCCTCGGCAGGCCCGAGCCGGGGCGCGCCCCTGGAGCTGCTCGGGGGGCCCGAGCTCGCCGACCTGGTGGCGTCGCTGCCCGGGTTCCTGCTGGCCGTGACCCGCGAGGGGAAGCTGGTCGGGGTCACCGACAACGTGGCGCAGCACCTGGGGCACTCCATGGTGAGCACCGGGGGCTCGGGGGGCTCGGGGGGCCCGGGGGGCTCCGGGGGGCCCGGGGGCTCACCCCGGCCTCCCCCCATGCCTGCCCCCCCAGGTGGACCTGGTGGCACAAGGGGACAGCATCTACGACCTGCTGGACCCCGCCGATCACCCCCTGGTGCGGCACCAGCTCAGCCTGCCCGGGCCCCCCCAGGCAGGTGGGTGGGGGTCCCGGGGGTCGGGGGGGTCGGGGGGGGTTGGGGGTGTGGGGGGGGTTTGAGGGGGTCCTGGGGAGTCCTGGGAGGGCTGGGGGGTTCTAGGGGGGTCCTGGTGGGGTTTGGGGTCTGGGGGAGCGAGGGAGGGATGGGATGGGATGGGATGGGATGGGATGGGATGGGATGGGATGGGATGGGGAGATAGAGGGGTGGGCAGCAGGACAAAGGGATGGAGAGAAGGATGGACAGAGGGATGGACAGTAGGACAGAGAGGTGGACAGAGGAATGGACAGCAGGACAGAAGGATTGGCAGCAGGACAGAAGGATGGACAGCCGCACAAAGGGATGGACAGAGGGGTGGGCAGACAGGCAGAGGGACAGACAGATGGACAGACAGCCACACAGAGGGGTGGGCATACGGACAGAGGGATGGACAGCAGCATAAAGGGACGGACAACCGGACAGCCGGACAGAGGAACAGACAGCCGGACAGGGGGACAGACAGGTGGACAGCCGGACAGACAGCCGGACAGGGGGACAGACAGATGGACAGCCGGACAGAGGAACAGCCACACAGAGGGACAGACAGGTGGACAGCCGGACAGACAGCCACACAGAGGGACAGACAGATGGACAGCCGGACAGACAGCCACACAGAGGGACAGACAGGTGGACAGCCGGACAGACAGCCGGACAGGGGGACAGACAGATGGACAGCCGGACAGAGGAACAGCCACACAGAGGGACAGACAGGTGGACAGCCGGACAGACAGCCGGACAGGGGGACAGACAGGTGGACAGCCGGACAGAGGAACAGCCACACAGAGGGACAGACAGGTGGACAGCCGGACAGACAGCCACACAGAGGGACAGACAGGTGGACAGCCGGACAGACAGCCGCACAGAGGGACAGACAGGTGGACAGCCGGACAGACAGCCGCCCCTCTCCCCCCACAGAGCGCCTGTTCCGCTGCCGCTTCACCACCTCGCGCGCCTCACGCCGCCCCAGCGCCGGCCGCAAGCTCGTTCTGCTCCGGGGGCGCTTCCAGGAGCCCCCCGGGACCCCCGGGACCCCCGGCAGCGCCCCCCCCGCGCTCTTCGTGGCCTTCTGCGCCCCCCTGGACCCCCCGCCCTGGCCCTGCCCCGACTGCCTCCTGCTGCCCGCGTTCCAGAGCCGGCACGCCCGCGACCTCGCCCTGCTCGACGTGTCCGACAGGTGAGGGGACACCTGGCACGGGAGGGGGCACCTGGGCTGGGGAGGGGGCTCACCTGGAGGTGCTCACCTGGCACGGGAGGGGGCACCTGGGCTGGGGAGGGGGCTCACCTGGAGGTGCTCACCTGGGCTGGGGAGGGGCACCTGGGCTGGGGAGGGGGCTCACCTGGAGGTGCTCACCTGGCACGGGAGGGGCACCTGGGCTGGGGAGGGTGCTCACCTGGCACGGGAGGGGGCAGCTGGGATGGGGAGGGGCACCTGGGATGGGGAGGGGGCTCACCTGGAGGGCTCAGCTGGGCTGGGGTCACCTGGGCTGGTCTGGGAGAGTCCCGTCCATGCGGTCAGCGAGTGAATGGTCAGTGAGTGACCGCGTCCTGGTCCGCAGTGTCCTGGCGCACCTGGGCTACGGCCGGGCCGAGCTGCTCGGCCGCTCCTGGTACCGCCTGCTGCACCCCGAGGACCTGGGGCACGTGGCCCGCCAGCACCTGCGCCTCGGTCAGTGCCACCGGCGGTCACTGCGGGTCACCTGGGGGTCACTGGGGGTCCCTGTCCCCTCCCCTGCCATCCCTGGGTGTCCCCACGGTCCCTTGGGTGTCCCTGTCCCCCTCGTCATTCCTGCGGTCCCTCTGTCCCCTCTGGATGTCCCCCATCACCCTGGGTGTCCCCACGGACCGTTCCGTGTCCCCACTGACCGTCCCCTGTCCTTGCTGACCCTGCTGACCGTCCCCTGTCCTTGCTGACCATCCCCTGTCCTTGTGACCCCACTGACCGTCCCCTGTCCTTGCTGACCGTCCCCTGTCCCCACTGACCGTCCCCTGTCCTTGCTGACCCTGCTGACCGTCCCCTGTCCCCACAGCGGCTGCGGGGCCGGAGGCTCGGGGCGAGGTGGTCACTCGGCTGCAGCGCAAGGACGGCCTGGGCTGGACGTGGGTGTACGCCCGCCTGCGGCCGGAGGGGCCGGCCCTGCTGGCCCACAACTTCGTCATCAGGTCAGTGGTCACTGCCCAGCGGTCAGTGCCGAGTGCCCAGCGGTCAGGGGTCTTGGCTGCCCCTGGTGACCCCGGGTGGCTGCAGCGGCACTGACCGCTGTGTCCTGATGGCCGCACTGACCGCGCCGTCCCAGTGGCCGCAGCCGCACTGACCGCACTGACCGCACTGACCGCCGCCCTGTCCCCCGCAGCGAGGCCGAGGCCTGGTGCCTGCGCCAGCAGCTGGCGGCCGAAGCCCCCCCGGGACCCCCGGAGCCGTTCGGGCCCGGCCTCGACTTCCCCGCGAGCGACCGCGAGCTGCCCCTGGAGCTGCCCCTGCGGCCCGGCCTGGGGCTGGCGGTCAGCGGCGCCGACGGACACGGACACGCGCTCGGACACGGCGCTGACCCCGGCCTGGGGTCCGGCATCGGACACGCGCTCGGACACGGACACAGCGCTGACCCCGGCCTGGGGTCCGGCATCGGACACGCGCTCGGACACGGACACGGCGCTGACCCCGGCCTGGGGTCCGGCATCGGACACGCGCTCGGACACGGACACAGCGCTGACCCCGGCCTGGGGTCCGGCATTGGACACGCGCTCGGACACGGACACAGCACTACGGCCATTGCTGACCCGGGCCTGGGGTCCGGCATTGGACACGGGCTCGGACACGGCGCTACGGCCGCAGCTGACCCCGGCCTTGGAGCCACCATCGGACATGGCCTTGGACACGGCGCTGACCCCGGCCTGGGGTCCGGCATTGGACACGGGCTCGGACATGGACACAGCACTCCGGCCACCGCTGACCCCGGCCTTGGGGCCACCATCGGACACAGCCTCGGAGCTGCCCTGGGCAGTGGCGTGGAGCCCGGCCTGGGGCCTGGCATTGGACACGGGCTCGGACATGGACACGGCGCTGCGGCCACCGCTGACCCCGGCCTGGGGCCTGGCGTTGGACACGGCCTGGCAGCCAACGCCGCGGTCACTGTTGACCCTGGACTTGGGACTGGCCTTGGACACGGCCTCGGGGCCAGCCCTGGACACGGCCTCGGGGCCAGCACTGCGGCCACCACTGACCCCGGACTTGGAGCCACCATCGGACACGGCCTCGGGGCCAGCACTGGACACGGCCTCGGGGCCAGCACTGCGGCCACCCCGGGGTCAGTGGCCCCAAACGTCTGCCGCGGCCTGGGCTCGGACACCGGCCTGGGACTCGGCGTGGGAGGCGGCCTCAGAGTGGACATCGGCCTGGACGTGGCGGCCGGAGCCGACACTGACCTCGGGGCCGAGCTGGGGCCGGCCGGAGTGACCGCTGGCGTGGCCGGAGTGACCGCTGGTGTTGCCCTGAGCGTCGGGCCCGGCCTGGCCGGCGGCGCCATCAGGGCCAGCGTGGGGCTGGGCATCGGCGCGGCCGCGCTGCCCCCGGACGTCGGAGTGACCGTCGGGGCCGGAGCCGCGGCCGGACTCGGCCTGGGAGCCAGCGCGGGGTCAGCTCTGCCGGCCGGAGCTGGACTGGACAGTGCTGGGCTCGGACACAATGCTGGCCATGGACACAACACTAGCCTCGGACAGAACCCTGGGCTGGCCAACACCAGCCTCGGACACAATGCTGGAAATGGACAGACCCCTGGACATGGACACAATGCCAGCTTTGGACACAACTCCAGCCTTGGACAGAACCCTGGCCTTGGACACAATGCCAGCTTTGGACACAATTCTGGCCTTGGCCACAACTCTGGACTCGGAACCAATTCTGGCCTTGGCTCCGGCGTGGGCCTGGTGTCCGGAACCTCCCTGGGCCCCGAGCTGGACATTGGCCTGGGCATGGACATCGACCCCTGCTCGGACACCGGCCCTGGCCTGGGCCTGGGCTCTGTGCCCTGCTCGGCCCCCGGCCTGGGCCCCGTTTCCTGCTCGGACACCGACCTTGGCCCCGTTCCTGTTCCCTGCTCGGACACCGGGCCCGGGCCGGGCCTGGGTTCCATCCCGTGCTCGGACCCTGGCCTGGGCCCGGGCCTGGGCTCGGCGCTCGCTTTCGCCGTGGGCGCCGCGCTGGGCTCCGGCCTGGCCCAGCCGGGCCTCGCTGCCGACCCCGACCTCGGGCTGGGCCTGGCCGCGCCCCTGGCGCCCCCCGCCCCGCCGGGGCTGCTCCGCCTGGGGCTGGGCGCGCCCGAGCCCCCCGGCCCGGCCGGCGCCGAGACCTGGACGCCGCCGTACACGCCGCGCCAGGCGCCGCCGTTCCCGTTCGGGCCCCCCGAGCCCCCCGAGGAGAAGCTGCCGCCGAGCCCCGAGAGCCCCGGCGGGGCCGCGCCGGGCGCGGGGGGCCCGGGGGGGGCGCTGCTGACCCCCGAGACGTCGCCGCCGCCGGTGCCCCCGGTGCCCCCGGTGCCCCCGGTGCCCGCGGTGCCCGCGGTGCCCGCGGCCGGTGCCGGCGCGGCCGGGCCGGCGCTGCGGCGGCTGCTGCAGGGGCTGGCGGCCATCGCCGCCCGCGGGGGGCCCCGCCGGGGCCCGGCGGCCGCTCCCGGGGCTGCCCCCCGGCCCGCGGGGCCGCCCCCGGCCCGGTCGCCCCGCGACCCCTTGGCTGCTGCCGCTGCCGCTGCTGAGTTGTATCAACTCCCCCAGAGCCGCCTGCAGGACGCCTTCCGCAAAGGTGGGCAGGGCACGGGCATTTGGGGGCGTTTGGGGGCATTTGGGTGGTTTGGGGGGGATTTGGGGCAGGTTTTGGGGTTTTCAGGGCGGTTTTGGGGTTTTTAGCGTAGTTTTTGCGACAGTTTTGGGGTGATTCTGGGGGGGTTTTGGATCAGTATCGGGGTTGTTGGGATGCTGTAGGGGTTTTTAGGGTGATTTTGAGGGTATTGGAGTGGTTTTAGGGGTTTTCAGGGTGGCTTTTGGGTCTTTTGGAGGGGTTTGTGGAGTTTTTGGAGCAGCTTTGGGGATCTTGGGGCAGTTTTCGGGGTATTCAGGGCAGTTTCGGGGTTTTTGGGGCAGTTTTTGGGTCAGTTGGGGGGTTTTGGTTGGCTTTTGGGGGAGTTTCGCGGTTTTTGGGATGGTTTTTGGGGCAGTTTCGGGGTTTTTGGGGTAGTTTTTGGGTCAGTTTTGGGGTTTTTGGGGCAGATTTTGGTGCAGTTTTTGGGGTAGATTTTGGTGCAGTTCCGGGGTTTTTGGGTCAGTCTGGGTTTGCAGCCCGTCCCTGACGTGTCCCCTCTCTGTCCCCAGCCGGAAGCCAGCGCGCCCCGTCGTTCTGAACTGAAGTCTGTGACGCGACTTGCCCCCAGTATGGCATATTGTCATTGTCACCCCGGCCCGGCCAGCGCCCCCCGGCCCGGCCGCCCCTGCCCTGCCGCCCCCCCTTCGGGGCCGCTCGTGCTAATTTAACTCGTAACGAGTCTCTAAGGTAATTGGGGGGGGGCTGGTGGCCCCCCCCGCCCCCAGCCCGGACGCCTGGGGACGTCCCCGTGTCCCCAGAAGTGTCCCCAGCAATGTCCTTCCGTCCCTCTGTCCCTCTGTCCCTCTGTCACCTCCCCCCACCTCGGGCTCTGCGTTTTTGGCAGAGCCCCCTCCCCAAAATTGTGTCCCCTCGCCCCCCCATCCCCTCGTGGGTGTCACCCTCAATGTCCCCAAGGCGGGGGACCGAGGCACGATGTGGCTTGATGTCCCCAAAGTCCCCAGTTTCCCCAATTATTTCCCCAATAGTGTCCCCAGTATTGTCCCAAATTTTTCCCAATTATGTCCCCAATTATATCCCTAATAATGACCCCAAGAATGTCCCCAGTTTCCCCAATAATGCTCCCAATAATGTTCCCAATTATGTCCCCAAGATGTCCCCAATCACATCCCCAATAATGTCCCCAAAATGTCCCCAATGATGTCCCCAGTGTCCCCAAGCCCTGGGGCTGAGGCACAATGTGCCTCAGTGTCCCCAGTGTCCCCAACACCCTCCAAGGGACATCCTGGCCTGATGTCCCCGATGTCCCCAATGTCCCCAGCATCCCCAAAGCCCCTGATGTCCCCAGAGTGTCCCCAATGTCCCCACCGTGTCCCCAACCCCCCGGACTGAGCCTGTTCAGCGTCCCCAGTGCCGCCGATGTCCCCAAAGGAGGAGGACGCCGTCACCGCGCTCATGGGACCGAGTCACCAACGCGTCCCCAATGTCCCCAACATGTCCCCAATGTCCCCAAATGCGTCCCCAATGTCCCCAACGCGTCCCCAATGTCCCCGACATGTCCCCAACGCGTCCCCAATGTCTCCAACGCGTCCCCAATATCCTCAAAGCGTCCCCAATATCCCCTAACATGTCCCCAGTGTCTCCCCTGGCAATAAAAGTGTCCCCCAATGTCCCCGTGCCTGCGGCAGCTCCTTTGGGGAGGTGACATTGGGGACATTGGGGGGGTTTGGGGGGGACAAAAAACTCGAGGGAGCCCCAGGGGAGGAGCCAGGGGTTGAAATGAGCCGGGATTTGGGGAGGTTTGGGGAAGATTTGGGGCATCTGGGGAAATTTAGGGGCATTTGGGGAGGATTTGGGAGAATTTGGGGGTATTTGGGGACGATTTGGGGGGATTTGGGGATCCCGGGAGTCCCGCCGGAGCCGCCAGGCCCCGCCCCCAGGGCAGAAACCGCTCCCACAAGGCTCAAACCACGCCCCCTAGCCATGAAACCGCGCCAATTCACTCGGCACAAGCTAATCTGCATAGCCCCGCCCCTGCTGTTGAGGCCGCGCCTTCTCCGCCCCGCGCATGCGCGGCCCCTCCCGGCGTCGGCGCAGCGCGGTGAGTCCCGGACTGGTCCCAGTGACCCCGAACTGGGACCGGTAACCCCGGAACTGCACCCAGACCCTTCCCCATCCCCAAACTGGTCCCAGTAACCCCAAACTGGTCCCAGCATGCCGGACTGGTCCCGGCTCCGCGCCGGCCCCAGCGACCCCCGGAACCCTCCCAGTAACCCCCAGTATCGCCCAGCACCCCAACAGTGAGCCCCAGTCCCTCCCAGTGCCCCAATCCCCTCTCCCAGTGCCCCCCAGTCCCTCCCAGTATAACCCAGTATAACCCAGTCCCCTCTCCCAGTGCCCCCCATGACCCGAGCCCGGTTTTTGGGGGGCTGTGCGTGGCTCCTGGGGGCTCTGGCCCTGCTGCAGACCCTCTACCTGTGCTCCCCAGTACAACTCAGTCCCTCCCAGTATAACCCAGTATAACCCAGTATAACCCAGTCCCCTCTCCCAGTGCCCCCCATGACCCGAGCCCGGTTTTTGGGGGGCTGTGCGTGGCTCCTGGGGGCTCTGGCCCTGCTGCAGACCCTCTACCTGCGCTCGCTGCCGCCCCCCCCCCACCATTCCCATTCCCATTCCCGCGCCCCCCGCCCCAATTCCCGCCCCCCCCGGGGGGTCCTGGACGCCTCGGGCTCGTTCCGGGTGTTCTGGGACGTTCTGGGCGCCCCCCCGGGCTGGGCCCGCGCCCCCCGCCCCGAGCTGGTGCTGGCGGCGCACGGGACCCCCGGGCGGGCGGCGGCGGCGCTGGGCGGGGGTCTCCAAAAAGGGGAGGGGTCCTGGGGGGGGCCGCTGTCCCTGGCCGTGTTCGGGGAGCCCCGGGGGGGGCTCCAGGAGCTGCTGGGGGTCCTGGGGGGGCCGTGCCGGGCGCTGAGGGGGCGGCTCCGGCTGCAGGTGGTGCAGGGGGCGGCGCGACCCCCGCCCCGGATCCCGGCGGCGCCCCCTCCCCAGCCGTGGCGCGGGGGGTGCCGGGGGGCGCTGGCCCGGCTGGCGGCCGCCGACCCCCCCAGTTACGCTCTGGGGGTGCCGTACCCCGGGAATCTGCTCCGCAACGTGGCCTGGCAGGGCGCGGCGGGGGGCGGGCCCGGGCCGAGACCCCCGCCCCAATTCTGGCAGCGCTTCGTGCTCGTGGTGGACGCGGACGTGGAGCCGAGCCCGGGGCTGCGCGAGGGGTTCCTGGAGCTGCTGCGGGGCGGGGGGCTGGACCCCCAAAACTGGGGACGGGACCCCCGGAACTGGGGACGGGAACCCCAAAACTGGGGGGGACAGGAGCCCAAAAACTGGGGGGCACTGGGGGACCCCAAAGCTCCAGGGTCTTGGGGGGTTTTGGGGACTCAGGGGGATTTGGGGAACCCCAAAACTTTGAATATTCAGGGCAGTTTGGGGTTTCAAGGGGATTTTGGGAACCCCAAAATTTTGGGGGCTTCCGGAGGGCTGGGGGTCTCCAACACCTCGGGGGGTCCCCAATGGCCTGAGTGACCACAACGCTCTGAGTGACCCCAAAGCTTTGAATGACCCCAATGCCCTGAGTGACCCCAAAACCTGGAGTGACCACAATGACCTGAGTGACCCCAAAGCTTTGAGTGACCCAAAAGCCTCGAGTGCCCCCCATGCCCCACATGACCCCAATGCCCAGAGTGCCCCCAACGCCCTGAACGCCCCGAACACCCCGAGTGCCCCCCACGCCCCCGGCGCCCCCCAGGCCCCCGCTGGCGCCCCCCCCTGGGCCCGGACCCTCTTTGTGCTGCCGGCCTTCGAGCTGCGGGGCTCGGGGCCGCCCCCGGGCTCCAAGGCGGAGCTGCTGCGGCTGTGGGGCGCGGGCGAGGCCCGGCCGTTCTATGGGGCGCTGTGCCCGCGCTGCCAGGCCCCCACCGCCTTCGGCCGCTGGCGGGCGCTGCCCCCGGGCCCCCCGGGCGCCCCCCGGCTGCGCGTGGCCTACGAGGTGCCCTGGAGGGACCCCTGGGAGCCGTTCTACGTGGCCCCCGCCCGCGGCGTGCCGCCCTTCGACGAGGGCTTCCTGCAGTACGGCTTCAACCGCATCAGCCAGGTGGGGAACGGGGGAAATGGGGGTCTGGGGGGGAAATGGGAGGGCTTTGAGGGTCTGGGGGGGCTTCAACCGCATCAGCCAGGTCAGGGATGGGGAAAATGGGGGGAGTTGGGGGGCTTGGGGGGGCTTCAACTGCATCAGCCAGGTGGGGAACGGGGGGAAACAGGGAGTGGGAGGGGGTTTGGGGGGGCTTGGGGGTCATGGGGTGGGCATAGTGACCTTGGGGGGGTCATGGTGGCCGTGGGGTGGTCTTGGGGTCATGGGGTGACCATGGGGTTGCCACGGGGGCTGGGGGCGCTGCTCTGTGGGGTCTGAGGGGGTCTCTGGGTGCTTGGGGGGGTCTGTGAGGGTCTGGGTGTGACCCCCCGTTGCCCCCTCCCCAGGCCTGCGAGCTGCACGTGGCCGGGTTCCGGTTTGCAGTGCTGGATGGGGCCTGGGTCACCCACCGGGGCTGGAAGGAGCCGGGCGGGTTCCACGCGGGGCGCGAGGCCGAGCTGGGCCGCAACCGGCAGCGCTTCCGGGAGTTCAAACGGGGACTCAAACTGAAATATCCTGAATCTGACCGACGGTGCTGAGCTCACCTGGGACACCTGAACACACCTGGGAACAGCTGAGACACAGCTGAACACACCTGGGGTCAGCAGGTTCCACCAGGCCAAGCTGGGCCGCAACCGGCAGCGCTTCCGGCTTCCGGGAGTTCAAACGGGGGCTCAAACTGAAATATCCCGACTCTGACCAGGGCTGCTGAGCTCACCTGGGACAGCTGAACACACCTGGGACAGCTGAACACACCTGGGACAGCTCAAGACCTTCCAATGGACACCTGGGGACTCTCTTATGGCCATTTCGGGACACACCTGGAGACACCTGAGGACTCTTCAGTGGACATTTGGGGACACCTAACACAGCTGAGGACCTGCCAGGACAGCTGGGGACTCACCTAGGACACCTGGGGTCCCTCCATGGACATTTGGGGACACCTGGGGACACCTGGACGCCCCGTGGACATGGGCGTGACCGTCCCTCAGTAAACATGGCCACCTACCCATGATGCCTCTGTGTGGGTGATGTCACGGGGGCGGGGCGAGCAGCTGTCTCCAGTCCGGACCAGTAACGCCCAGTCCGGACCAGTAAAACCCAGCGCGCGAGGCCGAGACCGCGCCCGGGTTGTTTACCACGGTAAACTACAGCTCCCAGCACGCATCGGGCGCAAACATGGCCGAGCTTCCGCCGCTATTTAAAAACCACAGCTCCCAGGATGCCTCGGAAAAAATGGCCTTCACGCCACTTCCTGTTTTGCATTGAAATTTGAACTTCAATTCCCATAATGCATCGGAAGGACGGGGCCGGAAGTGGTGGTGATTTATGGGACTACAACTCCCGTCATGCACTAAGGCAACATGGCCGACTTCTGGGCCGCCATTTCATGGGGGTGAGGCGCAGCAGCGCCCCCTGGCGGGCGGGAGGACCAAAATGGGGGGAGGGGATTTTGGGGAGGGGGAGGGAACAGAAAAAGCCGGGGGGGGGGGAGGGGCGATGGGAGGAGGGAAAACAATCCCAAATTTGGGAGGGGGCGGGGCCCTGAAATTCGACGTGGGGGGAGGGGACAGGGTCCCAAATTTTTTGGGGGGGTTTGGGACACCCAAATCCAGCGGGAGGATCCGATTGGAGCGAAAATTCCCAAATTTGAGCCCAAAAAACCCCAGAATGACCCAAAGTGCACTAAAGTCGCGGTTAATAAACAAATTTTATTTGCGTTTTCCACCCCGGATTTTCTCCTGTTAATCGGCGTTAAAGTGCTGCAAAGGGAAAAGGTTTCTTCCATTCTCTGAGGGTTATTTATTTATTTTTTTAATTTTTATTTTTATTTTAATTTATTTAAACTTCTCCCCAAAAAATATTCCTCATAAACAAAACTTTACCCCGGACGATCCTTTTAAACTTTGGGGATAAACGAGACGGAAATTTATCAAATTATAGTACAAAGGATGTAACAAATACCACAAAAAAACAGTCATAAAACAGCTTAAAAAAAGGAAAATAAAATAAAAATGAAATAAAAATAAAATAAAAATAAACCCTCGGGAGCGGCTCTGGGCTGGCTCTGTCCTGCCGGAGTCATTCGAGCTCCGGGTCTTGTGCCACGGATGGAATTTCCCAGCTCAGGGGACACTGATCCACTTCAGAGGTCACAGTTCTGATCTTTGGTTTGTTTTTAGGAATAAATCCATGTTTTTTGCTTTATTTTTAATAATAAACCCACGGCTTTGGTTTATTTTAGTAATAAATCCATGGTTTTGGTTTGTTTTATATAATAAATCCTTATTTTTTTGGTTCATTTTATGTAATAAGTACATTTTCTTTGGATTATTTTATTAATAAATCCATATTTATTGGTTTATTTTATTAATACATCCATATTTTGGTTTATTTTATTAATAAATCCATATATTTATTTATTTTAGTAATAAATCCACTTTCTTTTTGTTTATTCTGCTCAATAAATCCACATTTTTTGGGTTTATTTCTTTGACTAAATCCATTTAATTATAATTTTTAATTCTTCCCATTTTCTTGGTTTATTTTCTTAACAGATCCAATATTGCCTCTGTTAATTCTTTAATTTATTTTTATATTAATTTCGGAAATAAATAATTTTATAAATAGATCCACATTTTTACTTTTTTTTTTTTTAGTAATTCCTATTTATTTGGTTTATTTTTTTGGGTAAATCCATATTTTTGCTTTTATTTAATATGGTTTTGGTTAGGTTTATTTTTAAATAAAAAATTCACAGTTTGGGTTACTTTTTTAGTAAAAAATCCACAGTTCAGGTTGGTTTTTTAATAAAAAATCCACAGTTTTGGTTTCATTTCTTTCGCAAACTAAAAAAACCCCAAATTTTGAGTAAGTCCATCGACCCAGCAGAACCTCCAGCCCCGCAAAAAAAAAAAAAAGAAAAAAAAAAAAAGAAAAAAGCCAAAAAAAAGTTTGAAACAGAGGAAAAAAAAAAAAAATTCATTTCCGCGAACCAAACACTGAAAATATTTGGGGGAGAGGAGGGAGGAATAAAACGGGAGACACAAAAATAAACACCAATAAAAATATAAAAAAAGAAAAAAAAGAAAAAAAAGAAAAAAAAGAAAAAAAAAGATAAATGGGAGAGAAGAAGCTCTTGGCATGGGGGGGGGAGGGACCCCAAAATCCGGGGGGAGGGGGGACCCCCAGCCCCTCCCCCCACTCTGTACATGTGGGGGTCCCTCGGGGCAGGGCTATGTACAACCCCCCCCAGGGTCACTGCTGACCACTGCAAGGGTCACTCATGGCCACTGCAGGGGTCACTCATGGCCTCCTGGTGGGGATCCCAGGTGGTCACTCATGGCCTCCAGGTGGTCACTCCCCCAGCGGTCACTCCCTGACCCCGCCGGCGGTCACTCCTTGCGTTTGGCCACGGCCAGCTCCAGCCCCGGCAGCCGGACCCCGGCGCGGGCGCCGCCCTCGGACGACGACGACGACGACGAGAGCCGGGCGGGCTGGGGCGGCGGCGATGACCCGCCCTCGTGCCCGGGGGTCACCTCGTAGCTGCCCTTGCCCTTGGAGCCGATGCCCCCGAAGGTCCCGAATTTGCCGCGGGGCTGCCGGGCGCCCTCGGGCTCGGCCTCGCTGAAGGACGACGAGCGCGGCCGCGCCTTCTTGCCGCGGAACAGCGAGAACTTGGCCTTGCCCGCGGGCGCCTCGGCCTCCAGCTCGCCCTCCAGGCTGCCCTTGGAGCCGGACACGGAGCCGGACGCGGAGCCGGACGCGGCCTCGGGGGACCCCGGGGTGATGCCACCACCGCCAGCCCGGCCTTTCTGCTTGGAGAAGTTGAACTTGGGCATCTTGATCTTGGATCTCTTGAGCCGCGCCTCGGCCTCGTCCGGCTCGGCCTCGGGGAACTCGACGTCCACGCCGACCTCGCGGCCCTTGGGCTCGGGCTCCGAGAAGACGAATTTGGGCATGCGGAGCTTGGGGAAGGACACCTTGACCTGGCCGCCCTCGGCGCCCAGCCTGGGGCAGGAGGCGTGGAACGTTCCGGAAGCGGCGCTGACCGACGGCGGCGTGGCCTCAACGCCGCCCTTGACCTTCGGCCCCTTCACGTTGAGGTTCAGCCCCGAGCCGGACACTTCCACGGCCGGAGCCTCCAGGTGGATGCCGACCCCTCCGTGAGGGGCGTCCACGCTGACCTTTGACCCTTTGATGTCACCGGCCACGTCCACGTTTGGTCCTTTCAGCCTCAGGTCGGCGTCGGGCGAGGAGAATTTCGGCCCTTTCAGCTCCACCTCGGGGCCTTCCAGCGCCCCCTTGACCTGGGGGCCCTCCAGAGCGACCCCCGCGTCCCCGCCGGGGCTGGCGATGCTGAATTGGGGCAACTTCAGCGAGGGCAGCTTGATGGTGCCCCCCAGAATCTCAAACCCGGCGTCGTCCGATGACACCTGGGGGGCTTTGACGCCCACCTCTCCTTTCACCTTTGGTCCTTTCGTGCTGACATCCACATCCAGGCCGGACACGTCCAGCGAGGGCCCCTGCAGGTCCAGGCCGGCCCCCGGGGACTGGACGGAGCAGGGGCCGCCCCCCTGGACCTCCAGAGTCGGGGTCTTCACCGTGGGCAGCTTCACCTTGCCCCCGAGGCCGCCGAGGTCCAGGCCCACGCCAGGCCCTTCCACGGAGCCCGAAATGTCCAAATCTCCCTTTAGTTTTGGTCCTTTCAGGTTCCCCTCCAGCTCAGCTCCGGAGATCTGGGGCCCTTTGAGCTTCACGTCCAGCTCTGAGCTCACGTCCGGCACTTCCAGCCCCAGACCCGCTCTGCCCCCCTTGGGCCACCCCAGGCTGACCTTGGGACCTTCCAGTTGCGCTCCGCCCATGCCGACCTCACCTTTCACCTTTGGTCCTTTCACCTCGACGCCGACCCCGGGGGGGCCCTTCAGCTGCCCCCCGACATTCACGTCCCCCGCGCCCACCTGGACCCCGGGCAGTTTCAATTTTGGGCTCTTCAGGTTCACCTCGGAGCCCTCCACGTCCACGTTGAGGTCGCCCTTGAGGTCGCCCTTGGCCTCCAGATCGCCCTCGACTTTCGGGGCCTCCCCACGGAATTTGTGCGATTTCAGGTCGAACTCGACGTCCGGGAAGGAGATCTTCCCAAACATGGGTTTCTTGCCCTTGGGGGATTTCACGGCGGCGCTTCCGCCCGCGGCGACGTCGGGGCCGCTGAGCTCCGCGTCCGGCTCGGCGCCGGCCACGCTCACCTCGAACGCGCCCTTCTTGCCCTTCACTTTGGGGCCGCTCATGTGGATTTTGGGCATCTTGAACTTGCTCTTCTTGCCCTTCGCGGCCAGGTGCGCCTCGGGGGACTCCACGCTCAGCTCCGCCTCGGGTAAATCCAGCTCGGCCTTGGGGGTCTTCATGCCGAACCCAAATTTGGACTTTTTGAACTTGGGAGCTTTGATGTTGGCTTCTGGGACCTCCACGTTCACATCGGGACATTCAACGTCAACTTCGGGGCCTTTGATCCCAAATTCTGGGCCTTTCACCCCAAATTCTGGGCCTTTGAGCTCGACCTCGGGGCCCTTCAGGTGACCTTCCACCTTGGGGGTGGAAATGTCAAAGCCACCCTTTGTTTTGTGGCCTTTCAGGTTCAAGTCTATCTCGGGCATGGAGATTTTGGGGACGTTCACGTGCATTTCGGGCATTTTCAGTTTAGGCCCTTTCACTTTGCCCTCCGGACCTTCAACGTTGACCTCTGGCAGGCTGAGATCGACCTTGGGCCCAGACAGATCCACCTCGGCCTTGGGCAGATTAACGTCCACCTCGGGGCCTTCGCCCTTCAAGCCAAATTTGGGCATTTTCATTTTGGGCAGCTTCACCTTCCCCTCCAGGCCATCGACGTCGACCGCGGGGCCCTCGATGTCCACCTTGGGGCCTTTGATGTCCAGATCGGGCCCCTTGAGGCCCCCCTCGAGCTTGGGGCCGTGCAGGTCAGCGTCACCTTTGACCTTCAGCCCCTTCAGGTTCAGGTCAATGTCCGGCATGGAGATCTGGGGGGTCTTGACGTGAATTTCGGGCATCTTCAACTTGGGCCCTTCCAGGGTTACATCCGGGGCCTGAATGTCCACCCTGGGGCCCTTGAGGTCAACATCTGGGCACTGCAGGTTCCCCTCCAGCTTCGGGGCAGAGACATCAACATCACCCTTCAGTTTGGGGCCTTTGAGATTGAAATCGACGTCGGGCATGGAGATCTTGGGGGCTTTGATGTGCATCTCGGGCATCTTGAACTTGGGGCCTTTGATCTTCCCCTCTGGGCCCTCAATGTCCACACTCGGCATCTCAACGTCCACCTTGGGGCCGGACACATCCAGGTCTCCTTTCGGGAGGCTCACGTCCACCTCAGGGCCTTCTGCCTTGACCCCAGACATCCCAAATTTGGGCATTTTGAACTTGGGCATCTTGAATTTCCCTTCTGGGCCGTGAATGTCCACGTCAGGAGCCTCAATGTCCACCATGGGGCCCTTGATGTCGATGTCTGGGGCTTTCAGGTCACCCTCCAGCTTGGGAGCCGAGACATCAATGTCCCCCTTGATTTTGGGGCCCTTCAGGTTGAAATCAACATCAGGCATGGAGATCTTGGGGGCCTTGATGTGCATCTCGGGCATCTTGAACTTGGGCCCTTTGATCTTCCCCTCGGGCCCTTCCAGCTCCACATCAGGGAGATCCACATCAACTTTGGGGCCCTTGATATCGATGTCTGGGGCCTTCAGGTCTCCTTCCAGCTTGGGACCAGAAACATCAATGTCCCCCTTCAATGTGGGGCCCTTCAGGTTCAGGTCAAAGTCGGGCATGGAGATCTTGGGGGCTTTGATGTGCATCTCGGGCATCTTGAACTTGGGACCCTTCGCCTTCCCCTCTGGGAGAGCAATGTCCACCTCTGGCCCCTCAGTGTCCACCCTGGGGCCGGACACATCCAGGTTTCCTGAGGGCAGGTTCACATCCACCTCGGGGCCTTCCACTTTGGGCCCAGAAAAGCCGAATTTGGGCATCTTGAACTTGGGCATTTTGATTTTCCCTTCTGGGCCGTGAATGTCCACGTGTGGCACATCAACATCCACTTTGGGGCCCTTGATATCAATTTCAGGGCCCTTCAGGTCACCTTGCAGCTTGGGGACAGAGACGTCAATGTCGCCCTTGACTTTGGGGCCCTTCAGGTTGAAATCAACATCAGGCATGGAGATCTTGGGGGCCTTGATGTGCATCTCGGGCATCTTGAACTTGGGCCCTTTGATCTTCCCCTCGGGACCTTCCAGCTCTACATCAGGGAGATCAACATCGACTTTGGGGCCCTTGATGTCGATGTCTGGGGCTTTCAGGTCACCCTCGAGCTTTGGAGCAGAGACATCGATGTCTCCTTTCAGTTTGGGGCCTTTGAGGTTGAAATCAACGTCGGGCATGGAGATCTTGGGGGCCTTGATGTGCATCTCGGGCATCTTGAACTTGGGGCCCTTCACCTTCCCCTCTGGCAGCTCCACGTCCACATCTGGACCTTCAATGTCCACCTTGGGGCCGGACACATCCAGGTCTCCTTTCGGGAGGTTCACGTCCACCTCGGGGCCTTCTCCCTTCAGCCCAAATTTGGGCATTTTGAACTTGGGCATCTTGAATTTCCCCTCAGGCCCGTGAATGTCCACGTCAGGTGCCTCAATGTCCACTTTGGGACCCTTGATGTCGATGTCTGGGGCTTTCAGGTCACCCTCCAGTTTTGGAAGGGACACGTCCACATCACATTTGACTTTGGGGCCCTTCAGGTTGAAATCAACGTCAGGCATGGAGATCTTGGGGGCCTTGATGTGCATCTCGGGCATCTTGAACTTGGGGCCTTTGATCTTCCCCTCGGGACCTTCCAACTCCACATCAGGGAGGTCAACATCGACTTTGGGGCCTTTGATGTCGATGTCTGGGGCCTTCAGGTCTCCTTCCAGCTTGGGACCAGAAACATCAATGTCCTCCTTCAATTTGGGGCCCTTCAGGTTCAGGTCAAAGTCGGGCATGGAGATCTTGGGGGCTTTGATGTCCATCTCGGGCATCTTGAACTTGGGGCCTTTGATCTTCCCTTCAGGGCCCTCAATTTGAACATCTGGGGCAGAAACATCGAATTCGGGGCCTTTCACATCCACCTTTGGCCCTTTAAGGTCTCCTTCCACGCTGGGCAGGGACACGCCCACGTCTCCCTTCACTTTGGGGCCTTTCATGTTGAGATCAAAGTCTGGCATGGAGATCTTGGGGGCCTTGACGTGCATCTCAGGCATCTTGAACTTGGGGCCTTTGATCTTCCCCTCTGGCCCTTCCAGATCAACATCGGGGAGGTCCACATCGACTTTGGGGCCCTTAAGGTCAATTTCGGGTCCTTTCAGGTCTCCTTCCATCTTGGGGACAGAGACATCAACGTCCCCCTTCAGTTTGGGGCCTTTGAGATTCAAATCAATGTCGGGCATGGAGATCTTGGGGGTCTTAAAATGCATCTCGGGCATCTTGAACTTGGGACCCTTCACCTTCCCCTCTGGCAGCTCCACATCCACATCTGGACCTTCAATGTCCACCTTGGGGCTGGACACATCCAGGTCTCCTTTCGGGAGGTTCACGTCCACCTCGGGGCCTTCTCCCTTCAGCCCAAATTTGGGCATTTTGAACTTGGGCATCTTGAATTTCCCCTCTGGACCGTGAATGTCCACGTCAGGTGCCTCAATGTCCACTTTGGGGCCCTTGATGTCGATGTCTGGGGCTTTAAGGTCACCCTCCAGCTTTGGAGCAGAAACATCGATGTCCCCCTTGGTTTTGGGGCCTTTCAGGTTGAAATCAACATCAGGCATGGAGATCTTGGGGGCCTTGATGTGCATCTCGGGCATCTTGAACTTGGGCCCTTTGATCTTCCCCTCGGGCCCCTCAATGTCCACCTCTGGCCCTTCAATGTCCACTTTGGGGCCTTTGATGTCAACGTCCGGCAAGCTCAGGTCTCCCTCGATTTTTGGTGCAGACAGATTGATGTCGGCCCCCCCTTTGACCTTGGACCTTTCAGGTTGAGGTCCAGGTCCGGCATGGACAGGTTGGGGGCTTTGATGTTCATCTCGGGCATTTTGAATTTGGGGCCTTTGATTTTCCCTTTCGGGCCCTCGATGTCGATGTCGGGAACCTCCACGTCCACATTGGGTCCCTTCAGGTCCACCTGGGGCAGGGACACGTCCACGTCCCCCTTGACCTTGGGGCCCTTCAGGTTGAGGTCGATGTCGGGCATGGAGATCTTGGGGGCTTTGATGTGCATCTCGGGCATCTTGAACTTGGGCCCTTTGATCTTCCCCTCCGGCCCCTCAATGTCCACCTCTGGACCTTCAATGTCCACTTTAGGACCGGACGCATCCAGTTCTCCTGTGGGCAGGTTCACGTCCACTTCTGGCCCCTCCCCTTTGAACCCAGGAACCCCAAATTTGGGCATTTTGAACTTGGGCATTTTGATTTTCCCCTCCGGGCCGTGAACGTCCACGTCGGGGGCCTCGATGTTGACCTTGGGGCCCTTGATGTCCACCTCAGGACCCTTCAGCTCCCCCTCCAGTTTGGGGGTGGACAGGTCAAACTCCCCCTTCATCTTGTGCCCCTTCAGGTTCAGCTCCACATCCGGCATCGACATTTTGGGTGAAGAAATGTTCAGAAAAGGCATTTTGAATTTGGAGCCCTTGGATTTTCCCTGCACATCCAAATCCGGACCCTGGACCTCGACTCTGGGGCCGGACAGCTCCACCTCAGGCTTTTTAACCTTCACATCCACCTCGGGGCTCTGAACTTTTGGGCCAGAAAAGCCAAACTTGGGGAGTTTAAACCTGGATTTTTTAGCTTTTCCTTCCAGGTCCACCTTCGGCCCCTCCAGCTCCAGCTCCGGCCCTTTGATGTCCACTTTGGGGCCCTTCAGCTCACCCTCCACCCTGGGCAGAGAAGCATCGAGGTCACCTTTGAGCTTGGGGCCCTTCAGGTTGAGGTCGATGTCAGGCATGGAGATCTTGGGGACGTTGAACTGCAGCTCCGGCTTCTTCAGCTTGGGCCCCTTCAGTTTCCCCTCGGGGCCCTCAATGTCCAGCTCGGGGACAGAAACGTCGACTTTTGGACCCGAAATGTTGACCTCGGCCTCGGGGAGATTCATGTCCACCTCGGGGCCTTCCACTTTGGGCCCAGAAAAGCCGAATTTGGGCATCTTGAACTTGGGCATTTTGATTTTCCCTTCTGGGTCGTGAATGTCCAGGTCGGGTGCTTCAATGTCCACCTTGGGGCCTTTGATGTCCAGTTCTGGGCCCTTCAGGTCACCTTCCAGCTTGGGGACAGAGACATCGACGTCTCCCTTTAATTTGGGGCCTTTGAGGCTGAAGTCGACATCGGGCATGGAGATCTTGGGGGCCTTGATGTGCATCTCGGGCATCTTGAACTTGGGCCCTTTGATCTTCCCCTCGGGCCCTTCTAAATCAACATCAGGGAGATCCACATCGACTTTGGGGCCCTTGAGGTCAATTTCTGGGGCTTTCAGGTCACCCTCGAGCTTTGGAGCAGAGACATCGATGTCTCCTTTCAGTTTGGGGCCTTTGAGGTTGAAGTCAACGTCAGGCATGGAGATCTTGGGGGCCTTGATGTGCATCTCGGGCATCTTGAACTTGGGGCCCTTCACCTTCCCCTCTGGGAGATCAATGTCCACATCTGGACCTTCCATGTCCACCTTGGGGCCGGACACATCCAGGTTTCCTGTCGGGAGGTTCACGTCCACCTCAGGACCTTCTACCTTGACTCCGGGCATCCCAAATTTGGGCATTTTGAACTTGGGGAACTTTATTTTTCCCTCAGGCCCGTGAATGTCCACATCTGGAACATCAACGTCGACTTTGGGACCCTTGATGTCCAGTTCAGGCCCCTTCAGGTCACCTTCCAGCTTGGGGACAGAGACGTCGATGTCACCTTTGACTTTGGGGCCCTTCAGGCTGAAGTCGACGTCGGGCATGGAGAACTTGGGGGCTTTGATGTGCATCTCGGGCATCTTGAACTTGGGGCCTTTGATCTTCCCCTCAGGACCTTCCAAATCAACATCAGGGAGATCAACATCGACTTTGGGGCCCTTGATGTCGATGTCTGGGGCTTTCAGGTCACCCTCGAGCTTTGGAGCAGGGACATCGATGTCTCCTTTCAGTTTGGGGCCTTTGAGGTTGAAATCAACGTCGGGCATGGAGATCTTGGGGGCCTTGATGTGCATCTCGGGCATCTTGAACTTGGGGCCCTTCACCTTCCCCTCTGGCAGCTCCACGTCCACATCTGGACCTTCAATGTCCACCTTGGGGCCAGACACGTCCAGGTTTCCTGTCGGGAGGTTCACGTCCACCTCAGGGCCTTCTATCTTGACCCCTGGCATCCCAAATTTGGGCATTTTGAACTTGGGGAATTTTATTTTTCCTTCTGGGCCGTGAATGTCCACATCTGGAACATCAACGTCCACTTTGGGACCCTTGATGTCCAGTTCAGGCCCCTTCAGTTCACCCTCCATCTTTGGAAGGGACACGTCCATGTCGCCCTTGACCTTGTGGCCTTTCAAGCCGAAGTCAACATCAGGCATGGAGAACTTGGGTGCCTTGATGTGCATCTCGGGCATCTTGAACTTGGGCCCTTTGATCTTCCCCTCGGGACCTTCCAGCTCCACATCAGGGAGGTCCACATTGACTTTGGGGCCCTTGATGTCCAGTTCAGGCCCCTTGAGGTCTCCTTCAACTTTGGGAAGGGAAACATCGACATCGCCCTTGACCTTGGGGCCCTTCAGGTGCAGGTCGATGTCGGGCATGGAGATCTTGGGGGTCTTAAAATGCATCTCGGGCATCTTGAACTTGGGGCCCTTCACCTTCCCCTCTGGGAGGTCAATGTCCACATCTGGACCTTCAATGTCCACCTTGGGGCCGGACACATCCAGGTCTCCTTTTGGCAGGTTCACGTCCACCTCAGGGCCTTCTCCCTTCAGCCCAAATTTGGGCATTTTGAACTTGGGCATCTTGAATTTCCCCTCAGGCCCATGAATGTCCACGTCAGGTGCCTCAATGTCCACTTTGGGGCCCTTGATGTTGATGTCTGGGGCTTTCAGGTCACCCTCCAGCTTGGGAGCTGAGACATCAATGTCCCCCTTGACTTTGGGGCCCTTCAGGTTGAAATCAACATCAGGCATGGAGATCTTGGGGGCCTTGATGTGCATCTCGGGCATCTTGAACTTGGGGCCTTTGATCTTCCCCTCGGGACACTCCAGCTCCATGTCCGGGAGGTCCACATTGACTTTGGGCCCCTTGATGTCGATGTCTGGGGCCTTCAGGTCTCCCTCAAGCTTTGGAGCAGAAACATCGACATCTCCCTTCAGTTTGGGGCCCTTCAGGTTCAGGTCGATGTCAGGCATGGAGATCTTTGGGGCTTTGATGTGCATCTCGGGCATCTTGAACTTGGGGCCCTTAAGTTTCCCCTCAGGACACTCCAGGTCAACGTCAGGGAGGTTGACATCAACTTTGGGGCCTTTGACATCCAATTCAGGCCCCTTCAGGTCCCCTTCCAGCTTGGGAGCAGAAACATCGATGTCCCCCTTGACTTTGGGGCCCTTCAGGTTGAGATCAAAGTCGGGCATGGAGATCTTGGGGGCCTTGAAGTGCATCTCGGGCATCTTGAACTTGGGGCCTTTGATCTTCCCCTCGGGACACTCCAGCTCCACGTCAGGAACCTCAACGTCCACTTTTGGACCTTTCAGTGAAACCTCTGGCCCTTTCAGGTCCCCTTCGAGCTTCGGCACAGACACATCGACGTCGCCTTTGACCTTGGGGCCCTTCAGGTTCAGATCAAAGTCAGGCATGGAGATCTTGGGGGCCTTGAAGTGCATCTCGGGCATCTTGAACTTGGGGCCCTTCACCTTCCCCTCTGGGAGCTCAATGTCCACATCAGGAGCTTCAATGTCCACCTTGGGACCTTTGATGTCCACGTCTGGGCCCTTCAGGTCACCCTCCAGTTTTGGGGCAGAAATGTCCATGTCCCCCTTCAGTTTGGGGCCCTTCAGGTTGAGGTCAATGTCGGGCATGGAGATCTTGGGGGTTTTGAAATGCATTTCGGGCATCTTGAACTTGGGGCCTTTGATCTTCCCCTCGGGGCACTCCAGGTCGACGTCGGGGAGCTCCACATTGACCTTGGGGCCTTTGATGTCGACATCTGGGGCCTTCAAATCTCCCTCGATTTTCGGGACAGCCACATCCACATCTCCCTTGACTTTGGGGCCCTTCAGGTTGAGATCAAAGTCGGGCATGGAGATCTTGGGGGCCTTGAAATGCATCTCGGGCACCTTGAACTTGGGGCCTTTGATCTTCCCCTCGGGGCCCTCCAGCTCCACGTCGGGCACATCCACGTCCACTTTGGGTCCTTTCAGCTCCAGATCCGTCACTTTCACGTCACCTTCTATCTTTGGGGCAGACACGCCCACGTCTCCCTTCACTTTGGGACCTTTCAGGTGCAGGTCGACATCAGGCAGTGAAAACTTCGGCGCCTTGATGTTCATCTCAGGCATCTTCAGCTTGGGTCCCTTCCACTTCCCCTCGGGACCTTCAACGTCCACCTCAGGAATGTCCACATCTAGCTTGGGACCTTTAATGTTCACATCTGGACCCTTCAGGTCACCCTCCAACTTGGGGACGGAGACATCAACGCCCCCCTTGACTTTGGGACCTTTCAGGTTCAGGTCGATGTCAGGCATGGAGATCTTGGGGGCTTTGATGTGCATCTCGGGCATCTTGAACTTGGGGCCTTTGATCTTCCCTTCTGGCAGCTCCACGTCCACCTCTGGACCTTCCATGTCCACCTTGGGGCCGGACACATCCAGGTTTCCTGTCGGGAGGTTCACGTCCACCTCAGGGCCTTCTGCCTTGACCCCGGGCATCCCAAATTTGGGCATTTTGAACTTGGGCATCTTGAATTTTCCTTCTGGACCATGGATGTCCACATCTGGTGCCTCAACATTGACTTTGGGGCCTTTGATGTCCAGTTCAGGCCCCTTCAGGTCACCTTCCAGCTTGGGGACGGAGACATCAACGCCCCCCTTGACCTTGGGGCCCTTCAGGTTCAGGTCGATGTCGGGCATGGAGATCTTGGGGGCCTTGATGTTCATCTCGGGCATCTTGAACTTGGGGCCTTTGATCTTCCCTTCAGGGGCCTCAATGTCCACACTCGGCATCTCAACGTCCACCTTGGGGCCAGACACAT
Organism: Melozone crissalis; assembly: GCF_028551555.1. NCBI lineage: Eukaryota > Metazoa > Chordata > Aves > Passeriformes > Passerellidae > Melozone > Melozone crissalis. The sequence continues at coordinate 38,772 of NW_026536183.1, forward strand.
CCAGGTCTCCTTTTGGCAGGTTCACGTCCACCTCAGGGCCTTCTCCCTTCAGCCCAAATTTGGGCATTTTGAACTTGGGCATCTTGAATTTCCCCTCAGGTCCGTGAATGTCCACGTCAGGTGCCTCAATGTCCACCTTAGGGCCCTTGATGTCGATGTCTGGGGCCTTCAGGTCACCCTCCAGCTTGGGAGCTGAAACATCAATGTCCCCCTTGATTTTGGGGCCTTTCAGGTTGAAATCAACATCAGGCATGGAGATCTTGGGGGCCTTGATGTGCATCTCGGGCATCTTGAACTTGGGCCCTTTGATCTTCCCCTCGGGACCTTCCAGCTCCACATCAGGGAGATCAACATCGACTTTGGGGCCCTTGATGTCGATGTCTGGGGCTTTCAGGTCTCCTTCAACTTTGGGAAGGGAAACATCAACGTCCCCCTTCAGTTTGGGGCCTTTGAGATTCAAATCAATGTCGGGCATGGAGATCTTGGGGGTCTTAAAATGCATCTCGGGCATCTTGAACTTGGGACCCTTCACCTTCCCCTCTGGCAGCTCCACATCCACATCTGGACCTTCAATGTCCACCTTGGGGCCGGACACATCCAGGTCTCCTTTCGGGAGGCTCACGTCCACCTCAGGGCCTTCTCCCTTCAGCCCAAATTTGGGCATTTTGAACTTGGGCATCTTGAATTTTCCTTCTGGACCATGAATGTCCATGTCAGGTGCCTCAATGTCCACTTTGGGGCCCTTGATGTCGATGTCTGGGGCTTTCAGGTCACCCTCCAGCTTTGGAGCAGAAACATCGATGTCTCCTTTGACTTTGGAGTCTTTTAGGTTGAAATCAACATCAGGCATGGAGATCTTGGGGGCTTTGATGTGCATCTCGGGCATCTTGAACTTGGGGCCTTTGATCTTCCCCTCTGGCCCCTCAATGTCCACACTCGGCATCTCAACGTCCACCTTGGGGCCGGACACATCCAGGTCTCCTTTTGGCAGGTTCACGTCCACCTCGGGGCCTTCTCCCTTCAGCCCAAATTTGGGCATCTTGAACTTGGGCATCTTGAATTTCCCCTCAGGCCCGTGAATGTCCACGTCAGGTGCCTCAATGTCCACCTTGGGGCCTTTGATGTCGATGTCTGGGGCTTTCAGGTCACCCTCGAGCTTTGGGACAGAGACATCAACGTCCCCCTTCACTTTGGGGCCTTTGAGATTCAAATCAATGTCGGGCATGGAGATCTTGGGGGTCTTAAAATGCATCTCGGGCATCTTGAACTTGGGGCCCTTCACCTTCCCCTCTGGCAGCTCCACGTCCACATCTGGACCTTCAATGTCCACCTTGGGGCCGGACACATCCAGGTTTCCTGTCGGGAGGTTCACGTCCACCTCAGGGCCTTCTCCCTTCAGCCCAAATTTGGGCATTTTGAACTTGGGCATCTTGAATTTTCCTTCTGGACCATGAATGTCCACGTCAGGTGCCTCAATGTCCACCTTGGGGCCTTTGATGTCCAGTTCAGGGCCCTTCAGGTCACCCTCAAGCTTTGGAAGGGACACATCCACGTCCCCCTTGACCTTGGGGCCCTTGAGGTTGATGTCCACGTCAGGCAAGGAGATCTTCTGAGTCTTGATGTGCATCTCAGGCATCTTGAACTTGGGCCCTTTGATCTTCCCCTCGGGCCCCTCCAAATCCACGCTGGGCACCTCCACGTCCACCTTCGGCCCTTCAATGTCCACTTCTGGAGCTTTCAACTCCCCTTCCACCTTGGGGAGGGACACGTCCACGTCTCCCTTCACTTTGGGTCCCTTCAGGTTCAAATCCACATCCGGCATTGAGATTTTGGGGGATTTGATGTTGAGTTTGGGCATCCGGAATTTGGGACCTTTCACTTTCCCTTCTGGACACTCCAAGTCCACCTCGGGCACGTCCACGTCCACCTTGGGACCTTCCACATCCACCTTGGGACCTTCCACATCCAACCTGGGACCTTTCACATCGATTTTGGCACTTTCTACATCCACCTTGGGGCCTTTCACGTCCATTTTTGGGCCCTTCAGCCCAGAAATTCCGAGGTCCCCTTTGAGTTTCGGGGCCTTCAAGCCCAGATCCACGTCGGGCATGGAGAGTTTTGGGGTCTGAACATTGAGTTCGGGCATTTTGAACTTGAGGCCTTTCCCTTTGACCTCCGGCCCTTCCAGGTTCACGCTGGGGACGTCGATGTCCACCTTGGGGGCAGAAATGTCCATTTTGGGGGCGGAAATGTCCATCTTGGGGACATCAATGTCCACCTTGGGGGCAGAAATGTCCACCCCCCCTTTGGGAAGGGTCACCTCGAGCTCGGGGCTCTCTCCCTTCACCCCAAATTTGGGCATTTTCATCTTGGGGAACTTCAGTTTGCCCTCAGGCCCTTGGACGTCCAAATTTGGGGCTTCAACCTCGACTTTGGGCCCTTTGAGGTCCAGTCCGGGGGTCTTCAGCTCCCCTTCCAGTTTTGGGGCGGAAACGTCCAAATCTGCCTTGACTTTGGGCCCTTTGAGGCTCAGGTCGATGTCGGGCATGGAGATCTGGGGGGTTTTGATGCCCACCTCGGGCACCTTCACCTTGGGGCCCTTCAGGTCCATGCTGGGGACCTCGACGGTGACACCAGGAGCCGAAACATCCACCCCCCCTTTGGGAAGGGTCACCTCGAGCTCGGGGCTCTCTCCCTTCACCCCAAATTTGGGCATTTTCATCTTGGGGAACTTCAGTTTGCCCTCGGGCCCTTGAACATCCAAATTTGGGGCTTCAACCTCGACTTTGGGCCCTTTGAGGTCCAGCTCTGGGCCCTTCAAACCCGGAATGGACACGTCCAGGTCGCCGCTGGCCTTGGCACCGTTCAGGGTCAGCTCCACATCCGGCACGGAGATTTTGGGGGCCTGGATGTCCAAACTCGGCGCCTCAACGTCCACCTTGGGGCCGGACACCTCCATGCCGCCCTTCGGGAGGTTCACGTCCAGCTCTGGACCTTCTGCCTTGACCCCGGGCATCCCAAATTTGGGCATTTTAAATTTGGGCATCTTGAATTTCCCCTCGGGGCCATGCACGTCCACTTCAGGTGCTTCAACGTCCACCTTGGGGCCCTTGATGTCCACGCTTGGGACACCGACGTCCACCTTGGGGCAGGAGACGTCCACCCCCCCTTTGGGAAGGGTCGCCTCGGCGCTGGGGGTCTCTCCCTTCACCCCAAATTTGGGCATTTTCAGCTTGGGGAACCTCAGTTTCCCCTCGGGGCTCTGGATCTCCATTTCTGGGCTCCCCACCTCCACTTTGGGGCCTTTGACATCCAGCCCGGGGCCCTTCAGCTCCCCTTCCAGTTTTGGGGCACCAACATCCACGTTTCCCTTCACTCCGGGCCCCTTGAGGCTCAGGTCGACGTCGGGCACGGACACCTCGGGGGTCTTGATGCCCATCTCGGGGCCTTTGATGTCCACTCCGGGCACCTCCACCCCAGTCTGGGGCCCTCTCAGGTCCAGCTGTGGCCCCCTCAATTTGCCCCCCAGGGTGGGCACAGCCACGTCCACTCCTCCCTTCGGCCCCTTCACGCCAATGTCCACCTCCACGCCCTTCAGGCCACCCCCAGGCCCGGCCACGTCCACCTGGAGCCCCTTGGGGCCGAGTCCTTTGGGGTCCCCTTCCCCTCTGGGGCCCCTCAGGTTCAGGTTCACGTCCGACAGCGAAATTTGGGGCGTTTCCACCTTCTTGAAGGTGGGGCCTTTCCATTCTTCCTCCAGGGCCACCTCGGGGCCGGCCACGCCCTCAGGGACGGCCACGCCCTTGGGGACAGCCACGCCCTTGGGGACATCCACGGTGGCGCCGCCGTCGCCCTGCGCGGTGAATTTGGGGAAGGTCAAGTGCGGGATTTTGATTTTCCCTTTTGTGCCATCCGTGGTTGGGATCTCCATGCTGGGGACGTCCAGCGGAGGGGAGGGGACCTTGGTGGCACCTTTGACCGCCACGTCCACCTGTGGCACCAGGGCGGGCGAGCAGGTGACGTCCACCCCAGCGTCCACCTGCGGGGCCGGAGCTTCACCACCGGCCTGGACCCCGAATTTGGGGATTTTTAACGTCGGGATCTTGATTTTCCCCACGTCCACGGAGGAGGAGCCGCCGAGCTCCCCGTGGGGACACGGAGCCCCTCCGGCCACGTGCAGTGACCCGTCCAGCTCTCCAAACTGTCCGTTGGCCTCCACGCGCGGCGAGGCCCCGGCGCCCTTCCAGCCCGGCAGGCATTTTCCAGTTTCTCCAGCAGGAATTTGGCTCAGGTGAAGCCCCTCAGGTGTCGCGGGCAGGCGGACATCGAGGTCGCCGTCGTGGCCGGAGACGTCCACGGTGTAGGCGGTGACCCTGCGGGTGACCGTGATGGTTCTGCTCTGCGTCCCCTCGGCCTCGGGGCCCTCCTCGGACCTGAGCCGCGGTTTGATCTTGGTGGTGTAGATGCGCCGGTACTCCTCGTCATCGCCACTCTGAGGGGGAGATTGTGAGAGCTGGATGGTGCTGCCTCCATGCGCCCATCATCATCATCATCATCATCATCGTCATCCCTATCCTCATCCCTATCCCCATTTCTGTCCTTGTCCTAATCCCCATCCCCATCCTCATCCTGTTCCTCATCCTCATCATCGCCGCTCTGCGGGCACGGAGATGGTGATGGTGAGAGCTGGATGGTGCTGCTTCCATGCGCCCAGCATCATCATCATCCTCTTTGTCATCCCCATCCTCATCCCCAACCCCATCCATGTCCTTATCTCCATCCTTATCTTCGTCCTCATCTTCCTTCTCATCCTTATTTTCAGCCTCATTCTCATCCTCACCATCTTTCCCATCCTCATCCTCATCACCTTCATCTTCATCCTTATCTTCATCCCCATCCCCATCCTCCTCCTTTCTTCCTCCTCCTCCTCCTCACTCACCAGCACGACCTCGGGGCTGCCGGGCACCAGCTCCAGCTGACCGCAGCCGTGTCCGGCGTGGCCGCAGGCGTGTCCGGCCGTGGGCGAGCGGTCGCCGCGCCGCTGCAGCCGCAGCCCCAGCGTGTGCTGGCCCAGGCTCTGCAGCAGCTGCGCCGCCTCCCCCGACGGCAGCTTGTCAAAGTAAACGGTGGCGCCGACGATCTGATCCCCTGGGGACACGGGGGGACATGAGGGGACACGGGTCAGGGGGCTGGGGACACCGGGAGAGACCCCCCATGACCACCCAAGTGATCCCCTGGGGACACCGGGGGGACACGGGGGGACGGGTCAGGGGGCTGGGGACACAGGGGTCACCATCCATGGGGACACGGGGGGACACCGGGGACACGGGTCAGGGGGCTGGGGACACCCCTGTGCCCACCCCAGTGACCCACAGGGACAGGGAGGACAGGGGGGACAGGTCAGGGTGCCAAGTGACCACGGGGTCACCACCCATGGGGACAGGGGGGACAGGGGGGATGGGTCAGGGGGCTGGGGACACTGGGATGGACCCCCCTGTGCCCACCTGAGTGACCGTGGTGTCACCATCCACGGGGACAGAGTCAGAAGCTCCTGAGATGCTCCCAGACCAGCCCAGGTGTGGGTGGAGCCCACAGGTGTGCCGTGCCCACCTTCCTGCACCACGCCCATGCCGCGAGCCCCCAGGTGTGGGTGGAGCCCCCAGGTGCCCCCAGGTGTGCCTGAGCCCCCAGGTGTGCCCAGGTGTGCCCCCAGGTGTGCCGTGCCCACCTTCCTGCACCACGCCCATGCCGCGAGCCCCCAGGTGTGGGTGGAGCCCCCAGGTGCCCCCAGGTGTGCCTGAGCCCCCAGGTGTGCCCAGGTGTGCCCCCAGGTGTGCCGTGCCCACCTTCCTGCACCACGCCCATGCCGCGAGCCCCCAGGTGCCCCCAGGTGTGCCTGAGCCCCCAGGTGTGCCGTGCCCACCTTCCTGCACCACGCCCATGCCGCGAGCCCCCAGGTGCCCCCAGGTGTGCCTGAGCCCCCAGGTGTGCCGTGCCCACCTTCCTGCACCACGCCCATGCCGCGAGCCCCCAGGTGCCCCCAGGTGTGCCTGAGCCCCCAGGTGTGCCGTGCCCACCTTCCTGCACCACGCCCATGCGCGCGGCCGGCGAGTTCTGCTGCACGCGGCGCACGAAGACGCCGTCGTCGGTCTGGGCGATGGTGATGCCGTGGGAGCCGCTGCCCGTCCAGCTGGGCAGGAGCAGCTCCCGCGTCTCCTCGGGCTCCATCTGCGCCAGGACAGGGGTCAGGGGTCAGTGTGGGGCTGGACATGGGGTCAGGGGTCAGTGTGGGGCTGGACATGGCGCTGGGGGTCACGAAGAGGGGACGGACACCGGGTTTGGGGTCAGGGTGGGGCCGGACATGGGGGCAAAGGCTGGATACAGAGTCTGGGGGTCAGGGTGGGGATGGACACTGGGTCTGGGGATGGACACCGGGTCTGGGGTCAGGGCAGTGGCCGGACACCGGGTGTGGGGATGGACACTGGGTTTGGGGCCAGACACGGCTCTGGGGTCAGGGTGGGGCTGGACAGGCTCTGGGGTCCGAGCAGGGGATGGACACGGGGTGTGGGGTCGGACACGGGGTCTGGGGATGGACACTGGCTCTGGGGTGGCCGGTGGCCGGAGAGCGGCTCTGGGGTCCGAGCAGGGTCCGGTTCGGCCGCGCTGACCTTGGCGGGTCCCGGTGCCGGTGCCGGATCCGCCCCCGCAATCCTCGGGCCTCGCTCGGGAACCTCGCGGCGGCTCCGGTGACACCTCCGGGCCTGGGGGGACACGGGGACACCGTGGGACACGGCGGGGGACATCGGGACACCCTGGGACAGCGGGGACACCTCCCGGCCTGGGGGAACATGGGGGGGACACGGGGGGCGACATGGGGGGACACTCCCGAGACAGCGGGGACATCGGGGGACACCCAGAGGAACATGGGACACCCCCAGCACACCGGGACACCCCCCACGACAGGGGGACACCTCCGGGACAGCGGGGACCCCCCCGGGGACATTGGGCACAAATTTAGGGGACCGGGGGACACCCCCCGGGGACACTCTGGGGACCCCCCCGATGTCCCCAGGGCCCGCTCGGAGCCCGCGGAATTTTTGGGATTCGCGGGAATTCCGGTCGGGAAGGGCGGGGCAGCGTGGGGGGGGTATCACCTGTCCCCTGTCACCCCTCCCTTGTCACCGAGTCACCCCGCGCCCTGCCACCCCCACCCTGAAATTTTGAGAAAATTTCTCAGTTTTTAGACAATTTCGGTTTTTTTTTTTTTTTTCACACCCCCCCCCCCAAAAAAACGGGGAGGGGGACATGGGGGGGGGGGGTGTGGTGACACTTGGGAGGGGCGGTGACACTGACGGGGGGCGGTGACACATTTTGGGGGGGGGTTGGTGACACCTTTTGGGGGGCAGTGACACTCTTTATGGGGGGGTCGCGCTGCCGGTGCCCCCCCGGGTGCCCCCCGCCCCCCCGGGCCCGGAAGGTTCTGGAAGCTCCGCTCGGTGCCGGCCGGACGGGTTGGTGACTCAGAGCGGGGTGGGGGGGACACGGGGGGCCCGGGGTGACTCAGAGCGGCCCCGAGCGCTGGGAGCGGCACCGCGCCGGGAATGAGCCACAAAACGCCAATTTCACCATTTTCCACCGTTTTTTCACCAGTTTTACCCATTTCCTCGCGGCGGGGGGTCACACGTGTCCCCCCCCCCATGGGTGACCCAGCTCCGAGTGTCCCCCCCGGCAATGCCGCCCCCCCCGCGCCCCCCGCGCTATTTTTGGGGTGCAAACCACGCGCGCCCCCCCCGCCCTCCCCTCCCCCCCCGCGGTATTTTTAGTCTCCCCCCCTCCCCCCCCCCGCACCCAAAAAGCCGCAGAGGGACCCGGGGGGGGGGGAGGGGAGGGGATGTCACCGGTGTCACACCCCCCCCGGTGTCACCTCCCGCTGTCACTTTGTCACCAATGGGGGGTCCCCAATCCCCTCCCCCGCCTCCCCCTTTTTCCCAATTTGTCAATTTTCCCATCTTTTCCCCACTTTTTCCCATTTTTTCCCCATTTTTTCCCGCCCGTCCGGGGCCAGACCCAGATTTTGGGGAGGGGATCCCTAAATTTGGGGGGTCCCGCGAGCTGTGACCCCTCCCAAATCCGGGCGGGGCCGGGGCCGGGGACCCTCCCAGGAAAAGGCAAATCCCAGAAAAGCTTCCCAAGAAAACGGAGGGGAATGGGAAAAAACGGGAAAAATAAACGGGGAAAATGGGGAAAAAATGGGGGAAATGGGGGTATAATGGGGGGGAAAATGGGGATGGAATGGGGAAAAGAGAAGGGAAATGGGGGAAGGGAGAAAATGGGGGGGGGAAATGGGGGAAAATTGGGAAAAAACTGGGAAAAAAACTGGGAAAAAAACTTGGGAAAAAATATTGAAAAAAAAATTGGGAAAAATAGGGAAAAAAGGGGAAAAGATGGGAAGGAACCGCAGGCCCAGGAGGAGCAGCAGCAGGAGAGGAGCGGGCGGGGCCGCGGCCGGTACCGGTCGGACCGGCTGGAGCGAGAGTCCCGCGGGCGGCGGGCCCCGCGCGGCTCCGGGAGGGTCCCGGACCGGTTCCACCGGGTCCGGCGCGGCCGCTGCCCGCGGCACCGTCCGGGGGTGTCCCCGGCCCCGCCCGGCCCCCTCCCCACACCGCCCCGGGAGCCCCAAAACGCGCCGGGATTTGGGGAGGGGGCGCGCGGGAATCGCCCCCGGCCCCACTGGAGTTTGGGGGTCCCGGGGGGGGCGGGGGTGTCCCCAATTTTGGGGGGGGGGCAAAGGGGGAAGTGGCGCCCGGAGCGGCCGCGCCCCAAAAACCGCAGAGACCGCGGGGGAGGAAGAGGGGGGGGAAAGGGGGAATCCCCCTCCCCAAATCCTCCTCCCCAAATTCGCCTCCTTGGGGGGCTTTGGGAACCCCAAAATCGCCGCGCCTCCCCCCCCCCCCAAAAATCCCGCCCCCCGCGCTGCGAGCGGCGCTGATGAGCGTTAATTACCGAACCCTCATTAACCGAGCGCCCACGCGCGGCCGCGCCCTCGCGGGATCCCGGGGATCCCCCCCCGCCCCCCCCCCAAATCGGCACCGGGACCCCCCCCGGGGTCCCCCCGGTCCGGGCGGGGCCCTGAGAGGGGGGGGAGGGGGGGGGAACCGCGGGCCCCGCCCCCACCGGGGACTCCCCGGGCGCGGCCGGAGGGGGGGGAGCGAGGGGGGGGGGGGCCACGCCCTGAGCGCGCGCGGGATCCCCGGGACCCCCCGGGACCCCCCCCGGGCTGCCCCGCCCTCCCCGGGACCCCCCGGAGCTCCGGGACCCCCCGGGACCCCCCCCCGGTTCGGTCACGGGACACGCGTGGGTTCCCCCCCCCCCGTCCCGCGGCGCTCCCGGAGCCCCCCCGGGACAAACGAGACCCCCCCGAGACCCCCCCGAACCCACGGCGGTACCGGAACCCCCCCGAGAGCGTCACGGGACCCCCCCCCGCACCCCGGGACCCCCCGGGACCCCCCGGACACGCCCGTGCCACTCTCGGAACCACCGGGACCAACTCCCGGCACTTCCAGAACCTCCCGGGCCCGTCCCGCGACCACTGGGACCCCCCCGCCCTCCTGGCGCTCCCGGAGCCCCCCGGGACTCCCCGGACACTTCCCCGGCAACTCCCGGGACCACCGGGACCGTCCCGGGACCCCCTCGCGCCCCTCCCGGAGCCGCCGCCCGTCCCGCTCCGGTCCCGGTGCCCCCCGGTGCCCCCGGCCCGGTCCCGGTGCCCCCGGTACCTGCGCGCTGCGGGCTCAGCGGCCGGGCCGGGCCATGCGGTGCCGGTGCCGGTACCGGAGCGGCCCCGGCGGCTCGGTCCGTGCGGAGTGGCCGCGCCCGGGCGGCTCCCGGCTCTTGTAGGGCGGCGGAGCCTCCCCCGCCCCCGGGGAGGGCCCGGCCCGGCCCGGCCCCGGGACAGGGAGCGGCCCGGGACAGCCCCGAGCGAGCGGCGGCGCAGCGGGAGCGGCCCCGGCGCGCCGGACCGGGAACGGGAACGGGAACCGCACCGGGGCGGCACCGGGACGGGGCTGTTCTGGACACGGTTCTGGGCCCGGTTCTCGGCCCGGTTCTGGGCCCGGTCCAGGCCCAGTTCTGGTCCCGGTCTGGTCCCGGTCTCGTGCAGTTCTGGGCCCAGTTCCACTCCCGGTCTGGCCCCGTTCTTGGCCCGGTACAGGGCGGTTCTGGTCCCGGTCTAGTCCTGGTTCTGGTCCCGGACTGGCGCTGTTCTGGGCCCAGCCTGGGGCAGTTCTGGGTCAGGTTCTAGTCCCAGTCTGGTCCTGGTTCTGGGCTGGTCTTGTCACGGTTCTGGTCTCGGTTCTGGGCCCGGACTGGTGAAGTTCTGGGCCCAGTTCCAGTCCCGGTCTAGTCCTGGTCCTGGTCCCGGTTCTGGTGTCAGTCTGGTCCTGGTTCTGGGCCCCGGGACAGGGCAATCTGGTCCAGTCTAGTCCCGGTTCGGGGCCTGGTCGTATCCCGGTTCTGGCCCAATTCTGGGCCTTGTCTATTCCCGGTTCTGGTCTGGTTCTGATCCAGTCCCGTCCCAATTTAATCCCAGTCCTGGTCTAATTCTGTCCCGGTCCCGATCTGGTCCCACTCCTAAGCCTGATCCAGTCCCAGTTCGATCCCGATCCAGTCCCGGTTCTGGTCCCGGTGTAATCATGGTTCCAGTTCTGGTTCTGATCCCGATCCAGTCCTCGTTCCAGTCCCGGTTCTGGTCCCGATCCAATCCGGTACTGGTTTCAGTCCCGGTTTCTGATCCCGATCCAGTCCCGGTTCTGGTCCCGGTTCCGGTCGGGCTCCATTGGACAATCCCGGACCCGGACCCCCGGCCCCTCCCCCGGCACCCCCAAATTCCCGCCCACCTCCCCAGGTGAGTCCCAAGCCCCGCCCCCCCCCCAGGTAACCCCAACCCTCCCAGGTGAGCCCAAATCCGGGGGGGGGAGAGAGGGGGGGAATCCCCCAGACCCCAGAACCACCCAGAACTGGGGGGCACTGGGGGGATTACTGGGATACTGGGACAGGACTGGGGGCACTGGGGGGCACTGGGATGGACTGGGGGGGCACTGGGATGGGACTGGGGGGGCACTGGGGGCACTGGGGGGATACTGGGGGGCACTGGGATGGGACTGGGGGGGCACTGGGGGGCACTGGGGAGCACTGGGTGGTGTCGGGACCCTCAGGAGCTGCTCCCAGTTCAGCCCAGTCCATACTGGGAGCCACAATCTTCCCAAAATCCCGAACTTTTCCACTCTTGAAAATCTAATTCCTCCCAAATTTCCCCAAACTTCCAAATTCTCCTGAATTTTCCCCAAATTCCCTCAAATTCTCCCAAACTTTCCCTAGAAATTCTCCCCAATTTCCCCAAATTCCCTTAAAATTCTCCTGATTTTCCCCAAATTCCCCTAAAATTATCCTCAAATTCCCCCAAATTCCCCTTCCCGATCTCTTTCCCCACCTGCGGTTCCGGGGCCGTTCGCGGTGGAACTGGGGCTCATTTTGGGGCAATTTGGGGCAATTTTGGGTCAATTTGGGGCTGTTTTGGGGCCAATTTGGTGTTAATTTTGGGGCGGTTCCCGGTGGGACCAGGACCGATCCCGGGCCGGTTCTGGGGCCGTTCCCGGGGTGGTACCGGGACCATTCTGGGGCCGTTCCGGGGCCCTTTTGGGCTGTTCTGGGACCGTTTTGGGGCAGTTCCTGGGTGGAACCGGGGGCCGATCCCGGGGCTGTTCCCGAGTGGAACCGGGGCCTGTCCCGGGTGGTTTTGGGGCCGATCCGGGGCAGTTTTGGGACCATTCCCGGACAGTTCTGGAGCCGATCCCGGGACCGATCTGGGTCCGATCCAGAGCCGGTCCCGGGCCCGTTTTGGGGCCACTCCCGGACCCGTTCCCGGGACTGTTTTGGAGCCGTTCTGGGGCCGTTCCCGGGCAGTCCTGGAGCCGTTCCCGGCCCAGTCCTGGGCTGGTTTGGTGCCGTTCCCGGGCAGTTCGGGAGCCACTCCCGGACCTGTTCCCGTGGCAGTTTTGGAGCCGATCCGGGGCCGCTCCCGGGCCCGTTTTGGAGCCGATCCGGGGCCGTTCCGGGCGGTCCCGGAGCCTCCGGTGCCAAATCCCGGCGCATTCCCGAGCGCTGCCTCATCACCCCCGCCCCCCCGGCCCCGCCCCGGGCCCCGCCACGCCCGGGGGGACACCAGGGGGACACGGGGGGAACACGAAGGGACACCGGGAACACGGGGGGACTCGGGGGGGACCCGGGAGGGACACCGGGAACACGGGGGGACTCGGGGGGGACCCGGGAGGGACACCGGGGACTCGGGGGGGACCCGGGAGGGACACCGGGAACACGGGGGAACACGAAGGGACACCGGGAACACGGGGGACAACGGGGGGAACACGAAGGGACACCGGGAACACGGGGGGACACCAGGGGGACTCGGGGAGGACCCGGGAGGGGACACAAAGGTGACACGGGGTGGGGGCATTGGGGGACACCGAGGGGCACCGGGGACACCCCCGACCCCCCCCCCCAACCTTCCCCCAAAAACGCGGCTCGGGGTGGGGGAGGGGCGGAACCGCTGTCACTCCAGATGTGGCGACACCGCTGGAAAGGACACGGGGGGGGGACACACGAGGAGACCCCCCCGGGGCGGGGGCGGGGGGGAGGGGCTGTTTGGGATTTTGGGGTTGTTTGGAATTTGTATGTTTGGGATTTTTGGATTTGGGCTGTTTGGGATTTTGGGGTTGTTTGGGATTTGGCTGTTTGGGATTTTGGATGTTTGGGATTTTGGGGTTGTTTGGGATTTGGGGTTGTTTGGGATTTGGGCTGTTTGGGATTTGGGCTGTTTGGGATTTTGGCTGTTTGGGATTTGGGCTGTTTGGGATTTGGGCTGTTTGGGATTGTGGCTGTTTGGGATTTTGGCTGTTTGGGATTTGGGCTGTTTGGATTTGGGCTGTTTGGGATTTTGGATGTTTGGGATTTTGGGGTTGTTTGGGATTTGGGCTGTTTGGGATTTTTGGGTTGTTTGGGATTTGGGCTGTTGGGATTTGGGCTGGTTGGATTTGGGCTGTTTGGGATTTTTAGCTGTTTGGGATTTGGGCTGTTTGGGATTTGGGCTGTTTGGGATTTTGGATGTTTGGGATTCCGCCCTGGCCCGGCGCACCGGGGCCGCGCTTGGGGACACGTGGGCGACAAAGGGGGGGCGGCAGGGGGGTCTGGGGGGGGGCAGCGCGGGGGAACCGCGGAATTTCACCAAAATTCACAAAAAATTGCTCAATTCCGGAATTCCTGGAATCCCAAAATTCCCGGATTCCCAAAAATTCCCAAAATTCCCGGATTCCCGGGAGCCGCGGGACGGGGACAGGAGGGGACAGGAGGAACAAGCGGTGGTGGCACCTGGGTGGGGACAGCTCACGGTGACACCGCCCTGGGGCACTCGGGCGGCATTTTAGCGGTGCCAGCTCACCTGGGACACCTGGGGGCACTTTGGGACACCTGGTGGCACCTGGTGGCACCTGAGCAGCGCCACCTCACCGTGGGACATTTGTGGCACCTTGGCGGCGCTGGCGCGGTCTGGCGGTGACACCGGGCGCGGCCCCGCCCGCGGGTGGCACCTGGTGGCACTTTGGTGGCACCGGGGCGCGGCCCCGCCGGGTGTGGCCCCTGGTGACGCTGCGGTGACGCCGCGGTGACACCGGGGCGGGGCCCGGCCCCGGGGATGCCCGGGCGGTGCCGCCGCACCTGGGACAGGTGTGACCCTCCCCCCCCCAGGTGTGACCCCTCCTGTCCCCTCCCCCCAGGTGTGACCCCTCCCCCGCGGGATTTTGGGGCCCCGGGGCGGGGAGGGGACAATGGGGGGGGGCGCTGTCACCGCCCGGGGGTGACTCAGGAGGGAACTGGGAGAGACTCGGGAACAAACTGGGAACAAACTGGGACGGAACTGGGAACAAACTGGGACCAAACTGGGACCAAACTGGGAACAAACTGGGACGGAACTGGGAGGGACTGGAACAAACTGGGAACAAACTGGGACCGAACTGGAACAAACTGGGAACAAACTGGGAACAAACTGGGAACAAACTGGGAACAAACTGGGACGGAACTGG
>NW_026536184.1:12500-15000 GCF_028551555.1 Melozone crissalis
TTCGGGAAGGGAAGGGAAGGGAAGGGAAGGGAAGGGAAGGGAAGGGAAGGGAAGGGAAGGTTCCGGGAAGGTTCCGGGAAGGGAAGGGAAGGGAAGGGAAGGGAAGGGAAGGGAAGGGAAGGGAAGGGAAGGTTCCGGGAAGGTTCCGGGTAGGGAAGGGAAGGGAAGGGAAGGGAAGGGAAGGTTCCGGGAAGGGAAGGTTCCGGGAAGGTTCCGGGAAGGGAAGGGAAGGGAAGGGAAGGGAAGGGAAGGGAAGGGAAGGGAAGGTTCCGGGAAGGGAAGGTTCCGGGAAGGGAAGGTTCCGGGAAGGTTCCGGGAAGGTTCCGGGAAGGTTCCGGGAAGGGAAGGGAAGGGAAGGGAAGGGAAGGGAAGGGAAGGGAAGGGAAGGGAAGGTTCCGGGAAGGTTCCGGGCAGGGAAGGGAAGGGAAGGGAAGGGAAGGGAAGGGAAGGGAAGGGAAGGGAAGGGAAGGGAAGGGAAGGGAAGGTTCCAAGAAGGGAAGGGAAGGGAAGGGAAGGGAAGGGAAGGGAAGGGAAGGGAAGGGAAGGGAAGGGAAGGGAAGGGAAGGTTCCGGGAAGGGAAAGGAAGGGAAGGGACGGGAAGGGGAGGGAAGGGAAGGGAAGGGAAGGGAAGGGAAGGGAAGGTTCCGGGAAGGTTCCGGGAAGGGAAGGGAAGGGAAGGGAAGGGAAGGGAAAGTTCCGGGAAGGGAAGGTTCCGGGAAGGTTCCGGGAAGGGAACGGAAGGGAAGGGAAGGGAAGGGAAGGGAAGGGAAGGGAAGGGAAGGGAAGGGAAGGTTCCGGGAAGGGAAGGGAAGGGAAGGTTCCGGGAAGGGAAGGGAAGGGAAGGGAAGGGAAGGGAAGGGAAGGGAAGGGAAAGCTCCGGGAAGGGAAGGGAATGTTCTGGGAAGGGAAGGGAAGGTTCCGGGAAGGGAAGGTTCCGGGAAGTGAAGGGAGGGGAAGGGAAGGGAAGGGAAGGGAAGGGAAGGGAAGGGAAGGGAAGGGAAGGGAAGGGAAGGGAAGGGAAGGGAAGGGAAGGGAAGGGAAGGGAAGGGAAGGGAAGGGGAGGGAAGGGAAGGGAAGGGAAGGGAAGGGAAGGTTCCGGGAAGGTTCCGGGAAGGGAAGGGAAGGGAAGGGAAGGGAAGGGAAGGGAAGGGAAGGGAAGGGAAGGTTCCGGGAAGGGAAGGGAAGGGAAGGTTCCGGGAAGGGAAGGGAAGGGAAGGGAAGGGAAGGGAAGGGAAGGGAAAGCTCCGGGAAGGGAAGGGAATGTTCTGGGAAGGGAAGGGAAGGTTCCGGGAAGGGAAGGTTCCGGGAAGTGAAGGGAGGGGAAGGGAAGGGAAGGGAAGGGAAGGGAAGGGAAGGGAAGGGAAGGGAAGGGAAGGGAAGGGAAGGGAAGGTTCCGGGAAGGGAAGGGAAGGGAAGGGAAGGGAAGGTTCTGGGAAGGGAAGGGAAGGTTCCGGGAAGGGAAGGGAAGGGAAGGGAAGGGAATGTTCCGGGAAGGGAAGGGAAGGGAAGGGAAGGGAAGGGAAGGGAAGGGAAGGGAAGGGAAGGGAAGGTTCCGGGAAGGGAAGGGAAGGGAAGGGAAGGGAAGGGGAGGGAAGGGAAGGGAAGGTTCCGGGAAGGTTCCGGGAAGGTTCCGGGAAGGGAAGGGAAAGGAAGGGAAGGGAAGGGAAGGGAAGGGAAGGGAAGGGAAGGGAAGGGAAGGGAAGGGAAGGGAAGGGAAGGTTCCGGGAAGGGAAGGGAAGGTTCCGGGAAGGGAAGGGAAGGGAAGGGAAGGGAAGGGAAGGGAAGGCAAGTGAAGGGAAGGGAAGGGAAGGTTCCGGGAAGGGAAGGTCCTGGGAAGGGAAGGGAAGGGAAGGGAAGGGAAGGGAAGGGAAGGCTCCGGGAAGGGAAGGGAAGGTTCTGGGAAGGGAAGGGAAGGTTCCGGGAAGGGAAGGTTCCGGGAAGGGAAGGGAGGGGAAGGGAAGGGAAGGGAAGGGAAGGGAAGGGAAGGGAAGGGAAGGGAAGGGAAGGGAAGGGAAGGGAAGGGAAGGGAAGGGAAGGGAAGGGAAGGTTCCGGGAAGGGAAGGGAAGGGAAGGGAAGGGAAGGGAAGGGAAGGGAAGGTTCCGGGAAGGTTCCGGGAAGGGAAGGGAAGGGAAGGGAAGGCAAGGGAAGGGAAGGGAAGGGAAGGTTCCGGGAATGTTCCGGGTAGGGAAGGGAAGGGAAGGGAAGGGAAGGGAAGGTTCCGGGAAGGGAAGGTTCCGGGAAGGTTCCGGGAAGGTTCCGGGAAGGGAAGGGAAGGGAAGGGAAGGGAAGGTTCCGGGAAGGGAAGGTTCCGGGAAGGGAAGGTTCCGGGAAGGTTCCGGGAAGGTTCCGGGAAGGTTCGGGAAGGGAAGGGAAGGGAAGGGAAGGGAAGGGAAGGGAAGGGAAGGTTCCGGGAAGGGAAGGTTCCGGGAAGGGAAGGGAAGGGAAGGGAAGGGAAGGGAAGGGAAGGGAAGGGAAGGGAAGGTTCCGGGAAGGTTCCGG